>NC_058416.1:20255031-20282246 GCF_002201575.2 Neomonachus schauinslandi | reverse complement strand
AAACAGGTGGCAGGCTGGGTTTGGTGTATAGGTCCTAGTGTGCCTACCCCTGTATTTGAATATTATGTAAAGAATTGGAGACAATATGACATTATTAACAAAAGTAATTAACAATATGAGAAATGACAGGCTTTAAAATGATATCTACAACTTTTCCAATTTTGTGAAATATAATGTATGTTTATGTACACCAATCTTTAAACAGGGCATAATCTTGAGTCCTGGCATCACGGTGAATTTTATTATCTATTTAGTGCTTATCTGTATTTTCATATTTTCTACAATAATGATATATTACTTCTTTTTGTAACGAGTGGGAAAAGCGGGGTGCCCGGGTGGCTCAGTCATTAAGCGTCTGCCTTCGGCTCAGGTCATGATCCCGGGGTCCTGGGATCGAGCCCCGCATCGGGCTCCCGGCTCGGCGGGGAGCCTGCTTCTCCCTCTCCCATTCGCCCTGCTTGGGTTCCCTCTCTCGCTGTGTCTCTCTCTGTCAAATAAATAAAATCTTAAAAAAAAAAAAAAAACAGGGGTAAAAGAGTATTTTTATATGAAATTTTGTAGTGAGAGAAGTGAGATAAAATAAGAAATTGACATGGTCTATTCATGTTTCCAAGCTAAAAATGTGGCAGGTCTTCATGAGGAATTGGAAAATTTCACTGATACATGTCTTCTGAGTTAATTGTGCATAATCTAAAAGGCCTTCCTGGGGCACCTGGGTGGCTCAGTCTTTAAGCATCTGCCTTTGGCTCAGGTCGTGATCTCAGGGTCCTGGGATCGAGCCCCGCATCAGGCTCCCTGCTCGGTGGGAAGCCTGCTTCCCCCTCTCCCACTCCCCCTGCTTGTGTTCCCTCTCTCGCTGTGCCTCTCTCTGTCAAATAAATAAAAAAATCTTTAAAAAAAAAAAAAAGGCCTTCCTTGTAAGTTTCGCCTGTTTGGAAATCTGTAGTCATGAAATGACTAATCAGCACTTGCTAAGAGAAGCGAGGTCTGTTTGCAAAGACCACCTTCTTAACAAGGTGAGAAGATGTTGGCTGTGACAGGGCCGATATCGATGTTACATAGGTGCGCATGAGCCGCGCTTCTCCCCAGCTACCAAACTCATCTGGCTTCAGTCACTGTGCTGTCCTGTTTCTCACTCATTCCATGTTATTTTCCCAACTTGCTGTCCTGATATCTTGTTCTTTCTTGCTTTTATTTCTTTTTAAAGAAGATATGTATTATTGGGGCACCTGGGTGGCTCAGTCGGTTAAGCATCTGCCTTCAGCTTAGGTCATGATCTCAGGGTCCTGGGATGGAGCCCCGCATCGGGCTCCCTGCTCAGTGGGGAACCTGCTTCTCCCTCTCCCTCTGCCTTCTGCTGCCCTTGCTTTTTCTCTGTTTCTCTCTTTGTCAAATAAATAAATAAATAAATAAAATCTTAAAAAAAGAAGATGTAATATTTGCTACATACAAAGGGTTAATAGAGGATACATGTTAAGGAAAAAGCATAACGAATGTCCATAAACACAAGAATTAGGTCATTACCAGTAGAACGCATGTTATGTTTCAACCCCTACCTTAGAAATGATCACTAACCTTATTATGAATTCCTTATTATTTAAAATATATAGTTTTGTCACACTATATAAAACTATATAAAATATATAGTTTTGAACCTGTATGGTTCAACAATATAGTTTAATTCTGCTATTTTTTGTCTCTATAAAAACTTTATATATCATGTTTAGTTTTTTGGGATTTACCCTTTTAGTTAATACTATGTTCTAAAATTTGGTTGTGTATAATTTAAGATTATACATTTTTACTGCTGTATAGTATTTGTTGTGTAAATAGAGCACAGCTGGTTTATCTAGTCTCCCTTTCATGACTATTTAAATGTTTCAAGTTTTTATTACACAAACATTGCTGCCATGAGCATTCTTATATATGTCTCTTGGGTATCGTCCCATGAATAGGATTACTTGATGGTAGGGTGCTTGTTCTTTTAATTTCTTTCATAATGCTAGGATTAATCAGATGTTCAGTTTCTTTTGAATCGGTTTCAGTAGATTAAATTTTTCTAGGAATTTGTCCATTTCCAAGTTTGCAAATGTACTGGTGTAAAGTTGTCCATAGTGTTCTCCTGTTATGTTTAACCTCTGCTCTATCTGCCATTGTGTCTTTCTTGTTTTTATAATTTTATTGAGGCATAGCTGACATAATTGACTGTACATATTTGAGGTGTCTAATTTGGTGAGGGGGCAGCCGTGGCAGTGAACTTCTCAGATCTGCTAGTGCTAGGAGAGTAACTGACTAACAGTCCTGACTATCGTGCTCTAAAATCCATCACTGCATTTTGGACCCAGGCCACACTTCCCATAGGCCACTCCTATCTAGTGACCACATAGGGCAGGGAACTGAGGGAGGTTCATTCCTTTGAGATGCAGGACTCCACTCAGGGGCCCAGAGCACTGCGTCAGCCTTGCTAAATTTCTTAGAATGACACTCTAGTCCAAGACCTTCCTGTTTGCCATCCTGCTTCCCTTACCCTCATGTCTCCCACACCTGGCCAGTCCTCTCCCAGCCTCCTCTGACTCCTTCCCCCATTTCCCTCACAGGTTTTCTCCCCAGGAGACCTCTTGCAGTCTGTTCCTGTCATGGTATCTGCTTCTCGAGGACCGGGCCTAACACAGTGATTTTGACCTGTGTCAAACTGTGAAACCATCACCGCAGGCAAGATAATGAACATACATACCCACCAGCCATCACTCATCCTTCCTCTACCCTGCCTCCACACAGCCACTGATCCGATTTCCGAAACTATAGACTAATTTGCATCCTCCAGTAGTTTATATAAATGAAGTCATAATATGTACCCTTGTCTGGCTTTTGACAAATTCAGCATAATTCTTTTGAGATTCACATATGTTGTTGCATGTAGCAATAGTTAATTCCTTATTATTGTGGAGTGATATCTTGCTGATACACCACAATTTAACCATTCATCTCTTGACAGACATTTGAGTCGTTTCCTATTTTCCATTACTACAACTAAAGCTCTATGAAAATTCATATAAGCCTTATAAACCTTGGTACAGTTATCATCTTTTTTGGACAAATACCTTGGGGGTGAAATGACTGGGTTATATGACAGGTGCATGTTTAAATTTTCAGAAACTAAAACACTGTTTTTTAAAGTGTTTCTAAATGAGTTTTGTGCCTTCCCTCTTTTAACTATTCTAGTCAAATATTTATCTATTTCATTAACTTTTTCAAAAATATCCTTTTGGCTTTGTTGATTCTTGATGTTTTATATTTCTCTCTAGTATAGATTTATTTTCTATTTCATTGATATATTCTCTAGTATTTATTATATCTTACCTTAATTTTCTTTTTATTTAAGAACTTGAGACTAAATTTAAGTATGCTTGATAGCCTCTTAGCTAGTATTTTAATGTTATACATCTCTAATTATTTTTAAATAATAATCTTACTTAACTTTCCAGATTCTGGTCCATTCTGAACCAATCTGCCTAAAACCAACCAAACTATAGCTATATACTTGGGGAGGCAGAGGGAGAAATCAGTGTTGATTTCTCAGAGCCAATTCCCTGGCTCAACACCATACACATAATATCAAAACACAGAAACTCTTATCAGATATAGCACATCCTGACTTAATAATATTCACTCTCTTATGGCAAATAGTATATGTACACATAACTGCTTGGCTATACACATATATTACTATCTTTTCTCTACCTTTAAATTATAAGCTTCTTAAAGGTAAACATAGACTTAACACAGACCTTAAATAAAATAGCTGCTCGGGGAGATGTGCTAGTTGAATTTAATTAGTTAAGGGATTGACTTCTGTACCTGCTTTCTGTAGTATAATTTGTCAGCTTACTGTCCAGTTTATTGTTTCCACAAATATTTACTGAGGACCTACTATGTGCTGAGTGATCTTCCAGGCTACTTTATCAAAGTAGAGAGAACAGATTGCCTCATAGATATTATGTTGCAGATGGTAGTTAGACAGCAACAAAATAAAGCATGAATTTGGGGGGCCTGGGTGGCTTAGTCGCAGGTCCTGGGATGGAGCCCTGCATTGGGATGCCCTGCCCTCCGCGGAAAGCCTGCTTCTCCCTCTCCCACTCCCCCTGCTTGTGTTCCCTCTCTCGCTGTCCTTCTCTCTCTGTCAAATAAATAAATAAATAAAATCAAAAAAAAAAAAGCATGAATTTGTTGGGGGAAAGGTGCTACAAAGAAAGAGATGGGGCACAGAATAGAGGCGGAGGGTGGTATTTATATGGAATGGCACTTACACACTTCGCCTCCCCAAGAGCAAGCTCTTTTATTCTTGCTTTTATTTTAGTTTAGGTTTTTGAACTGAATGTGCTGTTAAACATGGAGTTTTTAGGCCTTTAACAAACACTTTCCACAAATGGTAAGATATCAAACTTAAAAAGAAAAATCCCCTACTTCTTTATTCTTGTTTCCTTTGCATTTTAAATGCGGGCGGAAAAGCAAAATAAATAGATACAGTCAATATACTATGGGTGCACATTAGGTTTCCTTTAAAAAGCCCTCCGGCTTTAACATTTTCAAGAGCACCGTTTATTTAACAGCCCAGGTTATCCATAATCCTTTTTTGGGTTCAGCAGCAGGGTCTGGAAATGTTAGCAGATCCTGTGTACTATGAAGCAGTTTTGCCAAACCCCAAGCTCACTGCCCCCATGCTTCACAAGCTCACGGCCCTGAGAACCCTTGGGGAGACCCCTCTGGAGGAATCGCAAGACGCAGGGAAGCGCTTCGGGGTTACCGTGCGTGTAACCTGGCGCAGGCACTAGGACCGCCCGACGCCGCTCGGCAGCCCGCTTCCCAGCGTGTCAGCGGGACTGAGCCGCCTTTGCCGTTACACCCGAGAGCCGACCGCAGCAGTAGCAGCTCGGCATCCTCCCCCCTTCTGGCCTGTTGGAAGGTATTTACTTGCTATTTATCATTCAGATTTTGTAGACTGTCCGTGTGCCTTTCATGTTCACCTAGTCTGATGCTCTGGAAGGCTGCCCAGCACTCATCGGGTTACTATATTATTTTATGTTAATTCCCACAGCTGATGGAAGCAACAGTGCCATAAAGAAATGGGCTAGATATTTCCAGAGGCTGAAATCTGGAGACATTTGAAGGTGTAAGTACATTGGTCACGGATCTCTAACGCGCTGGCTGTGTTAGTTTACCTCTTGACCTTCTTCTTCCTCCCTGAAAGAGCCAATGTAAAATGCCATCTGCATATTTCATTCATGAAGGAAGAGCACCAGGACGGTGGCAGACCCCACTAATGACGGCCCTGCGGCTCCGCTTCGGAGTGGCTGTGGCTTCCCGTCCCAGCCTGTGGGTTTGCAAGAGAAGCTGGATTTGCAACAGAGTTTTGATGGGAAGAGATTTTGCTCAGGGCTGCAGACTGCTTCCTGGCTTTCTGCTTTCTGTTTTCAAAGCGCAAAGACTGTCCTTTCTAATCACTGCCGTGGTGCACTGTAGGGGTCTTTTTATGCTTTCTTGATTTCTGCATTCCAAATACTCCTCATGGATGTGGACTGCCAGAAAGCTGTTATACCATTCTGTACCTCTCAGTGTAAAGCCATTGAGGAGAAATTGAATTGGCTTTCTCTTGGACCATACTCCACTCAATACTACAATTAGGAGATTGCACGCAGAAACATTAAAAAAAAATTAACTATCTAAGATTCCCTCTCCTGTTCAACAATGCATCTGGTTATGTGTGATAAGGGAGTAGTTTGCTACTAGGAAACCTAAGTGAAGATCACGCTACAGAGAAAATGGGACATTCTCTTTAAGTATCTTACAAACAGTTGAAGATGCTTTTGCAGGGATGTGATGCCAAGTTTGTGCATTAAAAGCTCTTTGAAAACTTTAAAGCCTTGTCAGATTGCTAAGTTAGATTATTACCTTAGAAATCAGATCAAATGTAGGTGTCTTATACCAAAATGAAATAGATAAACATATTTATAAATGAATAACGTGTTGAGTCATATTAATGGTTAATTCATGGGAAATTTTAAGATAAGCAGTGGCATTAAATTTATTTCAGGAAAGAAAATATCAAACTGAGACTCATAGCAAGGCATCAACATTGAAAAGGTGACTCTAATGAAAAGGATTTTTTAGAAGAGTTTAAAATACATTTAATAGTTCAAAAATTGTATCCTTTAAGTACTTGTTTTTGATACATTGAAATACCATAAATGAGATTTAAAATTGTTGAAGTATTAAGCTTTTGAAAATATACCTATAATTCTCCTAAAACTCTTTAGTTGCTACAAAAAAAGAGGCACAGAGGATATGAGGGAGGGAGGGATTGAGTCTTATTTTATTGTTCTATACTTCTTTCTGTTTGAACATTCTGATTGAATATTTACTATATAAATATGCTACCTATATTTTTTTAATGTAACAAATTACAACTAGTTGTAGCAATTAATTTGCAATATCCTTAAATGCAAATGAATATAATCATATAAAAATAACATGTTAATATTGCTCTATAATATTTCTTAAACAGGGAATATCTTTTTTTGAAAACAATGCCTTACTTCTAGAGAAAGTTAGGGAAATCAGATTGGGGTAGTAATAGACTTTCAGTATTTTGTGAAGAAAACAAATTTTTTTACCTTTATTTTTAGTTGGCATAACAAAATACTACATAACTCCGTGAGCTTTGTGTTAATAAATTTTCTCCTTTTTCTCTTTAAAAAAAAAAAAGTTTCTATATTCTCAGTCTGGGAAGATGACTCCGTTCTTTCAAATTAAAACTTAGTTTTCAGAATTCTTGCCCAACATGTGATTTGCAGCCTTAAACTTTAGTTTTATGTCATACTCATTATACATGCCTTACCATAAATAATCTAAAAATAATTTAATTATATGTTGGGTCTAGAGATTCATTGAATTCAATGATGATGGGGGTGGGGGGAAACCAGAGAAGAGAGATCTTATTCAGAATTTGATACTCTTTGCAGAACAAGAACTTTGTTTCTCAATTTAAGTCCTGAAATTAAGTCCACTGGCCAGACCTGGCTGTAGACAAGAGCACAAGGCTCAGCGGAAGTCCAGACTTGCTGGCAGACAAGTGAGGCTTAAGCTGCAGAATAAAATGCAAAAGCTAAAACTAATTTCTTAAAGTGTGAAAGTAGTGATTATCTGGTGATTTTTATCCCTGAGGATAATCTCTTTAGGCCTTGAAAAGTCTGGCTTCCCAGGAGATCCACGTGAATATCAACATTATCTAGATTTACTAGATAATAGTGAGGTAGATATTTCTGGAAGATTATTTTCAACACACAATTTTTATTTAAAAGAGGCTCAGCATATAGCAAATCTGTATATACCG
The DNA here is from genome assembly GCF_002201575.2 of Neomonachus schauinslandi. NCBI lineage: Eukaryota > Metazoa > Chordata > Mammalia > Carnivora > Phocidae > Neomonachus > Neomonachus schauinslandi. Next base: position 20,274,856 of record NC_058416.1, on the reverse strand, counting down.
ATTTCACCCTCGGCAGTGCTTTTTTCCCTAAAGGACATAAAGGATTCCGAAACAGGGATTCTCATGTGAAGAGGGTACTTAGTAAGACATTTAAGAAAGAGATGAAAAAAATTAGCTTTTATATTATTAAACCACCCAGAAGGAGCTAATGTAATAGGAGAAGAGGAATATCAGCGAAACTTGTGTCATTTCAATTTACATTTATTTTAGTTTTCTGCATGGAGTAAGAAAAGATGTCTCCCAGTAGAAGTCACAGAAAATGCAAAAAATCAGTTGGGAGCTGACTTCTAATGGTCAACCCTCTGGGAAGCACTGAGTGTTTGTTGAAGGGATAAAGAAACAAATGGAAAGAAATAACGGTCCTTGATTTGCCCGGAGAGTTGATTACAATGCTAGCATGAATGTTTACAAACCTGTTGGCCACAGTGACTAGGAATTATATGTAACTTGAGAATTTCCTTGACATTTTCCTTGAAATTCTCTAATTGTGTCTCTAATTGTGATTTTTTTTCTTGTTAAATGAAAGAGGCAAAGGAAACGGAACGAGAGCACGTTAGTAGCATGCTGGGTCCACCTCATACATGTTTGTGTGAACCAGGAGGGATGAGACATATTTTGTGGGAGTTTGGCAAAAGGGAGAAGTTATTATCCATATAGTTTTGGGAATAAGCTTTTCTCAAAAGCAAAGGTTTTGTTTCCATAACTGATTTTACTTACAAAGAACTAAGTTTGTAGGTACGGCAGAAAGCTTTTAAATAAATGAGATTCAGCCTTTAGGTGTAAAAGACCAATTAGCAAAATGAAAGGTGTACTGTGGATTGCTGATAAGCAAATATTTTCAATTATCCCTCCTAGTTCATGCAGTTATAACTGATGTGGACAAAGGACACCACTCATACACTCTTGCTTCCTTCCATGTATGTCTTTTATTTAATAGGGAAGAAGTTAAACCTTCTTCATAAGGAAACTGTTGATAAACAGTAATCACGATTCCATAGATGTTTAAGTAGCAAATGAGCTTTGCTATTCCCCCAAATATAGTGTACTATACCTACAGCTAGGTATAGTGGCAAATTGTTCAACAATATTTTCACTTAGTCCTTTCAAAGAAAAACATTAATCCTGGGCGTTATCAGCTAGGTGTAGGTGAAGCTACTTTATCAGACAGAATCCAAAATAGAAAACTAAACTAAAATAGAAGTGTGAAAGACGCTCACATTGAAAAGAAGCATGGTTAGGGGAAGAAGTTCCCTGACATGTCAAGATTGGATGTGGCAGCCACAGAGAGATTGGCAGGACCAGAAAAAAACAAAGGCCCTTTCTGAGGGTGAAAAAGAAGTCCAGAGGGTCAGGACAGGAAGCAAAATTCAAGTTCACGAGATCTTGCACTGCGCATGTTTAAATCTGTCTGTAGCTCTGTCATGCTCCATTTGTGTGTCCTTGAAAACATAACTTTAACTATTTAGGTCTTAGTTTCTTTATGGCAATCTATTGAATTTTAGTAGTGAATTAATATCACTAAATGCGGGAAGAGGGTAATACATAAATATCTAACAGGCAGATAATTACTAAATTACATTTTAAAGCAGAAAGCATAATTAAGGGGCACCTGGGTGGCTCAGTTAGTTAAGCGTCCAACTCTTGATTTCGGCTCAGGTCATGATCTCAGGGTTGTGAGATTGAGTCCCACATTGGACTTTGTGCTGGGCATGGAGCCTATTTAGGATTCTTCCTCTTCCTCTCCCTCTATCCCTTCCCCATCTCTAACTCAAAAAAAAAAAAAAAAAAAAAGCATAATTAAGATTTAAAAGGGTTGGGCGCCTGGGTGGCTCAGATGGTTAAGCGTCTGCCTTTGGCTCGGGTCATGATCCCAGGGTCCTGGGATCGAGTCCCACATCGGGCTCCCTGCTCCTTGGGAGCCTGCTTCTCCCTCTGCCTCCCTCTCTCTCTCTGTCTTTCATGAATAAATAAATAAAATCTTTAAAAAAAAAAAAAAGATTTAAAAGGGTTGTTAAATACTGATTAAACATACAATTCACCAGTAAGATAAATCTATCCTGAGCCTGTAAGCATCTAATAACATAACCCAAAATTATATAAACAAAATATATAAAGCAAGGAGAAACTGAATCCACAGTCATAGTGAGATTGTACTAAAATTCACTCAGAAACTGGGCAAAAATTAATAAGGATAGAGAATTTGAGGAATATAATTTATATTTCAATCTAATAGACATATATGGAAACTGCAACCCATAAAGTTACTTTCTAAGCATACATAAACAGTCTTTTAAAAAATATTTTATTTATGTGACAGAGGGAGAGAGCGCAAGCAGGGGGAGTGGCAGGCAGAGGGAGAGAGAGAAGCAGGCTCCCTGCTGAGCAGGGAGCCATGCGATGGGGGGGGCTCCATCCCAGGACCCTGGGATCATCACCTGAGCCGAAGGCAGATGCTTAACCAACTGAGCCATCCAGGTGTCCCCCAAAACAGTCTTTTTATGCCTAAAAATATACTAACAAAATACAAAGTAAATCTCAACAAATGACAAAGATCAGTATCATACAATTAATGTCATTTGATCACAATTTAACAAATGTGTTTGTATCAGAAACTTATACAGTTCAATTTAACCATATACAATATAAAAGGTAATATAATCCAGGCTTGAAAACATAGAAAATAATGTCTAGACTTAAAAAAAGCTATTAAATCGCATTTGACTCCATTAAAAAATTTCACTTTTATCCATGCATCTCATTGAGATTATTTCTAACCAGGCACATTTTTCAGCTTTTACCCCAGGGTACTGTGTAAGGGTTTAGATAAAAGTGTTCTGAACTGAACACTCTTGAAATTTCCCATTCAGCCACATCTGCATGATAACCAAAAACATGATTGGTTCATGATAAATCCATGATTCTCATTCTAAGGCCAAATTTCTACTGGGCCTACTCTGATAACTATCATGTCCTGTAGGTAAATCCTCATTGTCAAGGTTGGAATTAACTCCTAACTGGATTTTAGATGGTCTATATTGCAGTATCCTATATTTTCTTAAAGCAGAAAATATTCCAATCACTGTAAACAAATACCAACCAAGTCCATTCTTGATGGAATCCCCAAATAATTCAGCCGGCTTATGAATATTGTAGGTGTTATACTTTTATCTATGTTGTTTTAAATAAAATCTTGCCTTTAAAAAAAAAAAAAAAAAAGCCTTAACATAGGGCGCCCGGGTGGCTCAGTTGGTTAAGCGACTGCCTTCGGCTCAGGTCATGATCCCGGAGTCCTGGGATCGAGTCCCACATCGGGCTCCCGGCTCGGCGGAGAGCCTGCTTCTCCCTCTGACCCTATCCCCTCTCATGCTGTTTCTCTCTCTCTTTCTCTCAAGTAAATAAATAAATAAAATCTTTTAAAAAAAGAAAAAGCCTTAACAAAGAAATTTTTAATGACCCTTAGCAGACCGTTCCAATGCCCTTTTGGAAAAATTTTAGTTATCTACAAGTTTCCATTTGTCTAAACTCAAACTGGATCAAAATTCCATTTGACTGGAAGCAATCTCATTCTTGATCTCCTAAAGCACTTTTCTTTTGACTGCTGTGATTCAGTGACCCCTTAAACTTGGCTTTCTGTGATGTGTGCATTTGCCTCCCCTCTTTGATGATGTTTTAATCACCTTTGTATCTCCCTAGCTGCTCAATAAATATTTTAATGAATCAAAAAAAAATTCCACTTGAGATCTATAGCAAATATTTCCACACCCTTTTCAGTATGAAAAAGGTGTGGGAAAAAAAAAAGAAAAGAAAAGGGTGTGGAGACTTAGTCTCTGAGTTTTGCATATGCTCTCAGAAAAAGAATGACCCTATTTCATGCCTTGACAAGAAAAAACTCCAGGAAAGATATACATCTTGTGTCCTTCTCTGTGTATGTCAAAAGTTATCTATCTTATGAACAAATGGCTCAATTAAAGAGCAATTGCTCCTAGCAAAGTGATCACTTTAATGGTGCTTTTTCATTTTGAATGGATCCCTTTAGTTGTTACTGCAATAAAAAGCCTTAGTGTATTCCAAGTCTGTTCGAGTCTTTTCCAGAATGTTAAAATTTCTTTCTCTCAATAATATTCTGCCTCCCTTAATGTATTAAAACTTCCAGTTTCAGAATATTTAAAGTGAAGTTTGGAAGGGACTTTTGAAATCTTGGTCCACCCCCTCCCTTTTAGAGATGAAGATTCTGAAGTTCCCAGTGGTCAGGTCATGTTGTGCCAGAAATGAAAGGAGAATCTTTTTTTTTTTTTTTTTTTTTTTTTAAAGATTTTATTTATTTATTTGAGACAGAGAGAATGAGATACAGAGAGCATGAGAGGGAGGAGGGTCAGAGGGAGAAGCAGACTCCCTGCCGAGCAGGGAGCCCGATGCGGGACTCGATCCCGGGACTCCAGGATCATGACCTGAGCCGAAGGCAGTCGCTTAACCAACTGAGCCACCCAGGCACCCGAAAGGAGAATCTTGTCTTATGATTTTCGCCCTGGCTTTATTATATCAGCATATAGTTTGTTAAAGGACAATGTCAAAATGTAAAATCATAACTCTTAGGCAAATAGAAAATGAACATGTGTAAAAAATTTTCTTTAATTACTTAATTAATGAAGGATATCAGTCAGATGTAATGAGCAGTTTGAAAAGCACTTAGGGAACTATATATGTTCGTATATATACATGTGGGCAATTTTAAAAAGCAGCATTAGGATAAGATTATGGATTTTTTTTTTTAAAGGTTAATCTTTGCGGTTATCTGTTCCATCAGGCAAAAATTATTTGCCATTTCTACAGGACAAAAGCCTACAAGTTAACAAGTCACTTCACTAAATCTGGGACTTTTAATCAATAATAAACAATGAGATGAACTAAATATCTTCTCTTAGACAATCCTCGGGTGGTCTTTTGTCCCCATGTGTTATTGAAAGTACTTTCTGCCCCTCATTGTGCCTTGTTTCTGCAGTCTAGATGAGGGATTGACCGGCTAACCTGTGTGCCAAATCCATCCCATCACCTGTTTTGTAAGTGAAGTCTTACCAGAGCACAGCTTTGACCTGATTCTTTCTGTGGGCACATCAAGAGTGTTAATTAACCAAATATACTTCCTGGAGTTTGCCCTGTGAATCTAGGGTCTTACAGTATTATTAATCACTAAGACCACAAAATTAACGTCTGTCTGGAAATTTTCATAGTCTTGAGTCGGTCTTTTATATTCTCTTTTAGTGCCTCTTCTATCCTAAGTCTGGAAAACGAACCCCCAAATACTCTCTCTCCACTAGCTTTCACCTGCTGTTCCTATAAATTTAGATGAAATCTTCCCTTCTAGATCGTCCTCAAATTTGCTATGGTCCTTAGCCTTTTGGAAGTAACCTTTTTATTGCCCGAAAGGCAGGGACTTAGGTACTAGACCAGCTTCCTAAAAGGGTTTCATGGGCATCCAGTCCATATAGATTCCTTAATGATGAGTTGCCATACTTGATTAAATAAGAATCCTTCTCAGATATGACATTCCAAGTGTAGACTTTGTTGCAACATTGATTTGTGCTGTTACATCCTGGTAAAAATGGGGACACGTTGGCATTGATCCTATGCAAATAACCTATTGCCACGGAAAGTAAAGAGATGCAGTAAAAATATTTGCTTCTGAATTCCTAGTGGGTCAGTGAGACTCAGATATCATTTAGAATATTAATTTAATAATCTTCTAAGGTTAGGATTAGAGATAGCTTAAGAAAGAGAAAGGGTTTCCTTACACACTTATAAAAAAATAGAAAGTTAAAACAATGCCAACCATATTCCAGACAAATAATCACAATGAAATATTCCTCATGAGCTCATTTAGTCCTGGTGATAAACCCTGTTGACTTGGACCAGCGGTCTGCTTTCGTGTAATATGTCTGCTTCTGGACTAGAAACAATCCAGAAAATCCTAACTTTTTTCACTGGGATGGCCTGAAAGTTGTCCAAGCTGTGTTAGTTTAGAAGCTATCCCCGGGAGTCTACTCTCTGAAGAGTACTTGGTGCTGTCTTTTTTACAAGGCTCTGGGACTGTACTTCTTTGTTGAAAACACCAATTTTGGCCTATAGCTTAGAGCAGAGCTCTGAGGCAGCATCAACAAACAGAAAGCTGTTTGTTGATGACACGGACTGTGGTTAATTTATAACAATAACCAATGATGTCAGAATTGAGGGGAGTAAAGTTTTCTAATAGGTTCTCATAATGGTTTGACCAATGTTTTCCCTGAGGGTAAGAACATATTATGGAAGGCACTGAAGAATCTCCAGGGCCTTCCCCCCCAAACCATCTAATTTCTGAAATATTTATATTAATTATCTTTTACTTATGCAGATTAGCCTAAGGAAGGCTGAGCCTGTCTCCTGACTTTATAATTCTTCCCTTGTAGCTGTTCCAATAGTATTGAACTAATGAGTCACTCTGGAGCCGCCGAACCAACCTAATTGTTTCTTGCATCTTTTCTCTCTCTTTTGCTTTTTTTTTTTTTTACTTTTATAAAGTAAAATAACAAATCTTTGTGATTGCTGGTATTTCTGAAAAACCTCAAAAATAAATTTATGAGTTAATTTTAAGGGCTATTGGGGGTCATCTCCGAAACTGCTGAAGTCTAATTTGCAAATCATGACTCTGGCATATATAAAATGCACATATGTAAACAATTTCACGTAACTTATTAATGAATGAGGGAACTAGATGTTATGACTGCTGCCAAGAAAATATGTACATATAGGCAATTTAACAAAGATATGTTAGGATAAAATTACTGAGTCAGATTTTAAAACTTGCTAATATCTAACAGACCATAAATATTTGGAGTTATTTGTCCCACCAGGCAAAAAGTATTTGCATATTTAATAGAAAAATTCTATAAATTAACAAGTACTTTTTTTTTTTTAAAGATTTTTATTTTATTTGAGAGAGAGAGTGAGAGAGAGAAAGAGCACAAGAAGGGGGAGCGGGAGAGGGAGAAGCAGATTCCCTGCTGAGCAGGGAGCCCGATGCGGGACTTGATCCCGGGACTCCAGGATCATGACCTGAGCTGAAGGCAGTAGCTTAACCAACTGAGCCACCCAGGCGCCCCTAACAAGTACTTTTAATAAGTTTGGGATTTTTAATTAATAACAAAAAGTGAGACAAACTAAGTAGTGTATTCTTCTGGACCTGTGCTGTCTGGTGAGGTAGTCACTAGTTTTTTAAATGTGGCTATTTAATCTTCAATTTAAATTAATTAAAATTAAATATAACAAAAACTTTAGTCTCTTAGTCACACTATCCACTTTCTACATCCTCAGTGGCTACACTTGCCTCGTGGCTACCATATTGGGCAACATTTCCATTTTCACAGAAAATTCTAGACATCTTACCTACACAATCCTCGGGTGGGCATTGGTCCTGTAGGATATTAAAGGTGTGTTGCCCACATTTTTGCTCTATATCCAAGGGTCAGAGAATTTTTCTAATTGTGATAGAATTTAAAACCATCTAAAAGTTAAAAATAGATAGTAAATGCCCACGATTTGAGTAAACTTTATGTGTATTGTGATCATGCCCAAATGGAAAATGATATGAGTAAACCAAATGATGCATGATATATTTTGGTATTACTGTTTTTAAAAAGGTTTTAAAGCAAGTAAATTTTTTTAAAAGTGTAATACTACCCAAATACATTATGTATCATTTAGTTTACACAAGGTAATTCAATACTCTTAAAAAACCATCAAAGTTGGGATATAGTGAATGGTTCTGGTAAAACAGAGCAGGGTCAAAACAGAAAAGATGTGAGTCAGGGCAACCATGGTATCTAAGGAAATTTGTGTGACCTTTTGCTTCACACAGAATTTTATTTTTCCATGCTCAATTATGATAAAATGGAATTGCACATATTGCTGTTAAAGTAACTTCCACATTAAACAGAACCTGTGTTTTATAATAACACTCAACGGAGCAGTAGGGAAATAGAATGTGTATCAAATAGGATGCTACTTAAAATTGTGAGAGTTAATTTTATGGTAGAGAACTACTTTACCTTGGATTTCTCATTAACAAAAGGAAAGGATTATGTCCCTGAATTTCATTAGTTTGTAAATTTCATCATTTATTAAACAAATAGATATGAGGTGCCTATTATGCAAACAGGATAGAAACAGTGTCTGCCCATATGGAGGGTGCAGACTGATAAGGAAGAGAGAAAATAAACATAAGCAATTAATTACAAGTGTTGTAAGTTTTATGAAAAAGTACGGATGACAGGAATCCTTTTCTAGTCTGTTGGGATATAGGCTGGCTGTGTTTGGGGTGGGATAGAATCAAGAAAGCCATGTCCAAGAAATCGGCATTTAAACAAGGATCTAGAAGATAAGTAGGGATTTTCTAGGTTAAGGGAAGGGTTGTGAAGGGAGTGGGGTGGAAAACTTCAGAAAGGAAACATCATGTAGGAGGTCTTGACAAAGGAGGCAGCATGAACGTTTGAGTTTTTGACACATAAAGCTTAGACTTGAAAGAATCGTGTTTTATTGCTATTATTTCCTTTTTGTGGCAAAAAAAGAAAGAGGACACAGATTACTTTCATATATCAAACTGCAATCAAGGAATTATGTAAGTAGATATGAACCTAGTGCCCCACTCCTCATTCAAAATTGCCAAATGTGTTTCCCTCTATGGAAGAAAGTTGCTCATATAGTTACTTTGACTTCCACTAAGATCCAAAATGGAAGAGTTCAGCTTCTTCTTTTTATTTTTTTTTAAAGATTTATTTACTGGGGCGCCTGGGTGGCTCAGTTGATTAAGCAACTGCCTTCGGCTCAGGTCATGATCCTGGAGTCCCAGGATCGAGTCCCACATCAGGCTCCCTGCTTGGCGGGGAGTCTGCTTCTCCCTCTGACTCTCCGCCATCTCATGCTCTCTCTCTCTCTCTCAAATAAATAAATAAAATCTTTTTTAAAAAAGAAAAGATTTATTTACTTATTTAGAAAGTACGTGTGCTGAGAGCAGGGGCAGGGAGGGGCAGAGGGAGAGGGAGAGAGAATCTCAAGCTGACTCCCCACTTGGCGCAGAGCCCTACGTGGGGCTCGATCTCACAACTCTGAGATCATGACCTGAGCCAAAATCAAGAGTTGATCACTCAACCAACAGCTACCCAGGTGCCCCCCAAATCTTACATTTGAATGTTATATGGTATATCATCTTGGCATCATCTTTCTTCCTTTCCATACACCTCTCATGATGTATTTGTCCTAGTGTGATATATTTGTTTTGCTATATTTGACATCCTTTCTAGAATGTGACCCCTTAATAACCTCTGTATTTCCAGCACTTAACATAAACTTGGCAAGGAGAGATGTTCCATAAATGTTCATTGAGGGACTAAACAAGTGGATAAATGAATGATCCTAGATTTAGGAATGTATCAAGAGAAAAAAAAAAGACCTTAAATTACCTGGCTGAATCTCTTAAATAATTCTTTTTTTCATTTTATATGGAAATAACTTGATAATATCTAAGTTATTTGACTAAATAATATTGATGAGGCAAGAAATTTTCAAAGGTAAGAACATCCATATTATCAACAAGATGTTCCACCTTTATTGAATGCCTCCTCTATAAAAATCAGCCATTCAAAAAGAGACAGGAGATACAGTTCTTGCCTTCTAGGAATTTGAGATAAAGTTGAAAAACAAGAATGTATGCTTAAAAATGCAAAGACTAATATAGGAAATATGTACTAAATGCCAAATGAATGTAATAAAAAGTGACAAATATCAGAGTTTGAAAAATAAACCACAAGGGTATTCCAAAATCCTGGTCATATTATAGGCCACAAATGAGGGAAGATGTCCACATAATACCAGACCCCTTTAATTGTTCTTAGATGACTAAACATTGACTTACAGTTTTGTCCTTCTGTATATATTTCCAGTATTTTATAGCTGACTGCTTTTGAGGACATTACTTAAATTTTCCACATAAGAACAACTGGAAAGAAAAGAATGAAATTAATATTTGTTGATCACCTACCATATCCCAGACACAAGAGAACAGATTTTACAGAATGTATTTGTACCTTAAATGCTTTTATAGAACATAAACACGTTCACAGGATTTAAAAAAATTTAATCTGCATCTTTTGCTATTTGTGGGACAGAATATCTTTTCATAAAACAACTTTGCTGTGCTATATTCTGCAGATGATAAACTGTATACTCCTCTATAGTCATGGGCACAATCAAGATAGAGAATATTATCACCCCCAAAAAGTATTCTGATATCCTTTTGCAGTGAACCATGGCCTTAGGCTGCCTCCAATCTGCTATTTGTCACTATGAATTCCTTTGCCTTATCTGGCATTACATGGAAATGGAATCATATAGTATGTACTATTTTGTGTCTGACTCCTTTCACTCAGTGTAATGTTTCTGAGATTCACCTGTGTCCCTGCATGTATCAAAAGTTCAAGAAGTTTTTAAAGAAATTTCTGAGTAGTATTCTATCTCATGGATATAATATAATTTATTTATCCATTCTCCTTTTGATGGACATTTAGGTAGTTTTCCATTTTTTTTTTTGGCTACTAGGAATAAAATTGCTATCAACCTTGATTTTCTTTTAAAGATTTTATTTATTTATCTGAGAGAGAGAGAGAGCGAGAGCACAAGTGGGTTGAGGGGCAGAGGGAGAAGCAGATTCCCCTCTGGGTAAGGAGCTAGATCCCGGGACACTGGGATCATGACTTGAGTCAGAGGCAGCTGCTTAACTGACTGAGCCACCCAGGCACCCTGGTATGAACCTTAATTTTCAAGTCTTTGTGTAGAAGTAGGTTTTTATTTCTCTTGGTGAGTACCTCAGAGTGGAATTGCTGAGATCTGTAAGTGTACATTTAGCTTTGTAAGAAGCTGGCAAATAGTTTCCAAAGTATTTGCTGCATTACACTTCGCCCAGAAGAAATGTATGAGAGTTCTAATTTCTCCACATTCTCAGTACACCTGATATTGTTAACTTTTTTTTTTTTTAAAGATTTTATTTATTTATTTGAGAGAGAGAATGAGAGACAGAGAGCACGAGAGGGAAGAGGGCAGAGGGAGAAGCAGACCCCCGCCGAGCAGGGAGCCCGATGCGGGACTCGATCCCGGGACTCCAGGATCATGACCTGAGCCGAAGGCAGTCGCCTAACCAACTGAGCCACCCAGGCGCCCCTATTGTTAACGTTTTTAAGTTTAGTCCTTTCTGTGGGTGTACAGTGGGATCTCATTATAATTTTCATTTTCATCTCTCCAGTAAACTAATGGCGTTGATTATCTTTACATGGGCTTATTGCACATTTGTTTATCTTTTGGGAGGTTATCTGTTCAAATCTTTTGCCCACTTTTGTGTTAAGTTACTTGTCATAGAGTTGTGAGAGTTATGTCTTCATTCTGGATACAAATCCTTGGTAAGGTATTTGTATTGCAAATATGTTCTCTCATTTGTTGACTTGTCTTTTTTTTTTTTCGAAGACTTTATCTTTTAGAGCAGTTTAAAATTGAGAGGAAGGTACAGAGATTTCCCAGATAGCCCATGCCCTGACACATGCACAACTTCCCCCATTATTTTTTTTTTAAGATTTATTTATTTGAGAGAGAGATAATGGGGAGAGGGGCAGAGGGAGAGAAACCACAAGCCAACTCCCTCATGAGCCCAGAGCCTGACCCAGGGCTCAATCCTATGATCATGACCCGAGCCGTAACCAAGAGTTGAACACTCAACCAACCGAGTCACCCAGGTGCCCCCAACCTTCCCCATTACTATCATCCCCCTACATAGTAGTACATTTGTTACAGTTGATGAACCTACACTGACACATCATAATCATCCAAAGTCCATAGTTTGCCTTAGGTTTCTCTCTTGGTGTATACATTCTATGGGTTTGGACAAACGTATAATGACATGTATCCACCATTATGGTATCATACAGAGTATTTTCACTGCCCTAAAATTCCCTGTGCTTTACCTATTCTTACCTACTGATATATCCCTCCCTCCTCACTCCAACCCCTGGCAACCACTGATCTTTTTACTTCCTGCATAGTTTTGTCTTTTCCAGAATGTCATGTAGTTGGAATCAAACAGTCTGTAGACTTTTCAGATTGGCTTCTTTCACTTAGTAATATGCATTTAAGTTTACTCCATATCTTTTCATGGCTTGATAGTTTTTTTTTTTTTTTAGTGCTGGATAATATTCCATTTCCTGGATGTAGCACAGTTTATTTAGCCATTCATCTGCTTGAAGGAAATCTTGGTTGCTTCCAGGTTTTAGCAGTTATGAGTAACATGGCTATAAGCATCCATGAGCAGGTTTTGTGTGAACATAAAATTTCAGTTCACATGCATCAGTACCAAGGAATATGCTTGCTGACTTGTAGGGAGAGAGTATGTTTAGTTTCTTTTCTTTTTTTTTTTCTTTCATTTTTAGAAGTTACTGAGAGCAATAGGTTTTAACTTTGATATAGTCCCATTTACCTTTCATTAGTTTGGATCTTGAGAGTTCCGCAGGTGAAATCTGAAACTGGCTCATATACACAGAGGGCAGGGTGAGCCCATAGGCAGACCACTCTCCAGATTGGTAGGTGGCAGTTTCACCAAGCAAGGGAACTTACATACCAGGCTTGTCTTGGGTGCCTGCAAAACAAATAGATCTCCTCACCCACCTACCAGAATATTAAAGGTTTACGTAGAGGCCTTAACTGTGTTCAGTCACGGTCCAGATGGCCTCAACAACACATTGCTCTCTCAAGGTTGCATCCTTGGAACTGGATTCTAGTGTGGGAATTGTGGGCAGAACATATATTCCCAGGACTGGGGAGTGGGTGAGGAGCCTTCAGTTGCCTGGGTTCAACTCTTGGGTCAACTCGTAGTCACATCCTCTTGATGACCTTCTCCAACACCTTTTTTTTTTTTTTTGTCTCTTATGGTCTGGTGACAAGTTCATGACTAGAGGAAGAATTCATCCCATGGCTAATATTATTAAAGTTCCATTACTTGATTGATTCTACATAAGGCAGTAACACTGAGGATCTTTTTAAGAGTGATTTTATCTTACGCTTTTCATTAACTAGTCCCTTGGATAATGAAATGATTCATAGACATTGTCCTCCTAAGTCCTTGGATGTCTAAATAGAGTTATAGAGCCTCAGGGTTAGGAAGGAAAAGATAAGACATTCTTTCCATCCATTGGATAAACATTTTAGCAGTCAGATCATTTTTCTAAGGTATATTTCCAGAACCTATTCTCATTATAGGCCGCAATCTAGTGTAACTCATCTGGATGTTAGAACAGGAAAGGAAAAAAGAACTTCTAATTTTTCATTTATAAGATGCCTGCCTAAATTTCCTCAGCTTAGCAGTGAAACATCTCCGGTCAATGTATCACTTACTTTTAAGTAGGTACCGTGCCTAGGGAGGGGTAAAATGATCGTATTGATGGGGTTTTGGAGTATAGGTGAGGTTCAGGGGGGTGGAGTCCCGAGCAGATGACTAAGAAAGAATTCTTGAGATGTATTTGGTGCAAAATGGTGTTTATTAAAGCACACGGACAGGACCGTGGGCAGAAAGAGCCACTGCCCTGGGGTTGTGAGGGGTGGCTGATTATATACTCTGGGGTTGGGGGAGGTAAGGAAAAAGGGAGGTTTCCAAAAGAACTTTCATATGCTAAAGAAGACTCACAGGATACCAGAGGCCTTGCCATTGTCAAGTTAAGGTTGTTTACCCCTCTAGTAAGGCATTAACATTAAGATAGTTGGGTACTTCCTGGAGGAACATTACACTCTGCCCACTTCAAGTATCTGTTGATGGGCTGCAGGTTATAAAGACATTTAATTGTACGTTTCCTTCTGGAAGCTAGGTTATTGATGATAGGAATGCTTTGTTCTTGTAGATTGCTAAGACATTTGTAAACTGAGGGAAACTCTATTAAGTTAACTATTTGTTTTTTCTTTAGGGCAGCCAGGAGTCCCTAAGGAATGTCACATATATCCCATGGTGGGGGGATGTGGGGTGTCAGCTTCTGCTTTGTCCTCAGCTTGCCTTCTGTTCCCTCATCAGTATGGACAGAGCGAGAGCTTTCTAATCAGGCAGAGCTCGGCATGTTTTGACTTAGTCACTTAAATATCCTGGGCCACAGTTTTATCTCATCTGTAAAATGTAAAGATTAGGATATATACACCAGAACATAGAAGACTTTCACTAGATGGTAATTATAAAAAATTGATTAGTGATAGTAATGATGAAACACAGAAGTATTATTTCTGGTGCATTTTTATTACTAGAAGAAAGCTGAGAAATTCAGGAAAAAAGATGACAAGATTAAAAACTTGGACTTTATTTTCCATAAATCCTACCTAGGTTTTTGGTCAAGATAATAATCTAATTGTGGTCTACTTTCTTATGATGTGGTTTTTGAATGTAGGTGAGGCTTGGTGGGGTGAGGTCGGAGCCGACGGAGAAGAAAGAATTGTTGAGGCGCCTTTGGTGCAAAAAGGTGGTTTTATAAAAGCAGGGGGACAGGACCCGTGGGCAGAAAGAGCTCCACTGGGGTTCTGAGGGGCAATTGATGATATACTATGGGCTTGGGGGGAAGTAAGGAAAAAGGGAGGTTTTCAAAAGAACTTTTATATGCTAAAGAGGACCTACAAGATACTGGAGGCCTTGGCCATTGTCAAGTTCAGGTTGTTTTTCCCTCTAGCAAGGTATTAACATTAAGACAGTTGGGAGCTTCCTGGAAGACTTTCACATAAATCCCACCCAGGAGGGAGGGGGGAGGTTGCAGGGTGTTCAGCTTGTGCTTTGTCTTCAGCTAGCCTCCTGCTCCCTCATCATTAAGAAGCATGTCCTTGGAAGTGGTGAATATTGAATAATATCCTTGGCATACAAAACCAAAGAGCCAAGTGATATCACAATTATTTTCAAAGACAAAACAAAATTAATATTATTAAGGGAGGCTGTATCTTCCTATGGGACCTTGTGAAATTTTGAATAAGTAATAAATTTTCATGGTTCAAAACTCAAACAATAAGCCTACACCAAGAAGACTCACCTGCATTGTTCTCCTCACCTGTCAAGCTCCCCAGACGTCTGCTTCCTAAAGCTAATTGGTTCTATTACGTATTCAGTATTTATGCCAATACAGACACATACGAAGGTCAAGTCTTTCCTCCATTTTTGTTACACAAAAGTTTGTATACTACATGTACTGTTATACATCCAGCTTATAATATATATATATTTATGTGTGGCAAGCCTTATGAATTAGCATGTCACCTCTGGAGCGTGGCCACGCTAAGCTTCTATGCAGCGTTCCAGCCTTATTGAATATGCTTATTGAATATGAATATTGAATATGAAGCAAGCCCTTTTGCTAAATGAAAAGTGACCCCCTCTCAGCCTTGCTGCCTTAGTTCTCTTGCCTAGAGGCAGAAGGTGGCAGTTGGTAAGATCTCAAGGCCTCTATAAATTTTGAAGACCTTTCTAGAGTTTAACTACTCATGAGAATAAACTCTGGGAATTCTGACGTTCTTCCTTCTGGCAAAGTCAGTCTTGAGGGATTGATTTTAGCCTGAAGGCTTAGTGATACGAATATAAAGGTGTTTCTTGAAGAGTGAATGTTTTCACCTGTAAAGCTTGAAAGGACAAAGGAATCTAAAGCAGTCTTATTTTTCTGAGTAGGGCAAATGACCTGGGAAGAAACCTTTCTAAGGCAATTAAAACTTAATTGTCACCCTGGAGGAAAGTATCAACTTCTTGGAACACTACCTCCCAAGAAAGTACACGAGAGGCCCTTCTCTGAGTCAGAATCGTGGGTGGAGCTGTGTTGGAGTCACTGTTACGAATGCAGTTTATTTTGTAGCTAAAATTTCTGGAGCTAGTTTCATCTTTCTGAGTTTATAAGCATCCTAGCTTGTTTTTAAAAACCTCCAAGAACATGTATAGAATTATCTGAATTTATAATAATGGAAGGCAGGAAGAAGTTAGGGTCAAATATACAAATATTTTTTTTAAAGATTTTCATTATTTATTTATTTATTCATGAGAGGGAGAGAGAGAGAGAGAGAGAGAGAGGGAGGGGCATAGGGAGAAGCGGGCTCCCTGGGAGCCCGATGTGGGATCTGATCCCAGGACCCTGGGACCACAACCCGAGCCGAAGGCAGAAGCTCAACCGACTGAGCCACCCAGGCGCCCCTCAAATATACAAATATTAAAAAGGATAAGGTCACTCAACCCATTCCTAATTTACTTACTAAGAATTCAGCTGCTATTTCTGCAATGGATTTGTCTTCGTTTCTGTGTTTTGCTTCTGTTAATAATCAAGTTTATTTGCATTTTCTGAGTACAAAGCAAGTAATTATAAAAACAGGTGCCCTGAAGACAGCTGAGTGGTAGGTGGAAGCCAATCTGGCTTCCCCATTTTCTGTGTTTCTAGGCTGTCAGGGAGAGCACAGCTAATTCCTGGAGTCAAGCCAAAGGAGGAGACTGACAACTTAAATCTCAAGGCCAAAGGCTCTGTTTATATAACATTCTGGTTTCCTCTGCAGATGGTGGCCATATCCTAGGACGTCAATGGTAGGTCTCATCTCCTCAAAAGCATGCAAGACAACCCTATAAATTTTGGATTCATGTCAACTTAAATTGTGGGGACAAGTTTTGATAGTATGTTCTAACCCTGTTCTACTTTGGGAAGCATCTGAGAACTGGCTATCCTCAATATGGGAAGGGATTCTCAGCAGTCTAGACGGAAACAGAATAATTATCCCTCCTGGTGCTATATAACATAATTTTAAGCATGCAAAGACCTCAAACTCATTTTTGATACCAGTTATGGCTCATCTGACCCTACATTCTATACTACTACCATGTGGCTTATCATTCAAGTATCATGCTATTTAGCTTTTACCTGTTTTCAACACTTTATATCCTCTTAACAAACTGAATTGTATGCTTTTTTAGCAGAGACATTCCCATTACTTAGCAGATATTTGCTGAGTGCCTACTATGGACCAGATCCTCCGTGAGGGACTGGTGATAGAATCCCTGCTATCCTGGAGTTCTGGATGGAACACCAAAAACACACATGCATCTAGGGAAGGTTAGATGGGGATAACTTAACGAAGAGCAAGGGCTCCAAGAGAGCCTGGGCTGATTTAGATTGAGTGGGGAGGGAAGGAAACTCTGACCATGTGCTCCTTAGACAGAGACTTGAGTTCAATGAGTGAATGAGCCACACAGATAACAAATGCAGAAAAGAGCCCAGAAGGCAGAAGAATGGTAACTGGTAAATGGTAAGTGCCCCGGGCCTTGCATGAGACTGTGTTTGCCATGTTCAAGAAGAGCAAGGAGGTAAAAATAGCTAGAAAAAAGAGAGAGGAGGATGATAGGAGTGCGATCAGATACACAAGGCAGAGCCAGAGTGGAGAGCATGAGTAATCTTGTGGAACTGTGACCTATATGCCCAGGGAGATGGGAAGCCATTAGTGGAGGTAGTGAGGGCAAGGGAGACCAATTCCAAGGCTGTCAAAATAGTCCAGACAAGAGATAGTAATGGTTAAAACCAGTAGCTGGAGGAGTAATTCTGACATAACTGATAATGGCAAACATCTCTTGAGAGAATTTGCGCCAAACAATGTGCCTGCGTCTGGGCTCTTGACCATTTGTATTGCCTCTCCTAAAACAGTGAATCAATCATTAAATAGATTGATTTCATTCATTTGAAGGGTTTTGAGCCTTGGCTACATGTACGTCTTTTTGGCAGCTCATATTGGACCCAGACAGGAAGACCAACAGATATGGATCTTTAATATTCCTTTTCCTTTTCCTACCTCATTTCAGGACAAGGTTTTTAGTTATTTTTATTTCAAAATGTGATAAAGAAATCTTCTAAGAGAACATAAAAACCATTTTTTCCTTCATGATTTGGACTTTACGCCGATAATACTAGAATCGTGAGGCACAGATCACAGGTGACATTGTATCTCATCACCCACAACCTAGACTTGTTACTTGTCCCCTTTTACTGAAGGATGTCTAGAAGGTCAGGACCAATGTCATCTGATAAAGAATAATACTTCAAAAGGAGTCATTGGAGCTGTTCATTCAGTCAGTTTGCAAATATTTATTGAGATATGGCAGTGAGTTGCCCGCCATGCTGGTGAAGACAGATACAAAGACGGACATGCAGTCTGGTTGGTGAATGGCACACACACCACAGGTATCTAGAAGCGTGATGCACAAGCCACAGGATGCGTATGTGCAGAATGCTGTGGGAGTGTAGAGAGGGGAGGTGTCTCACTGTGTGTGGGAGAGCTTCAGAAGGTGTCGATACATGAAATGGAGCTAGAAGGAGATTGTTAGGTGGACGAGGAAGTCCAGTAACTAGTTTTGGTCTTTGAGAAGAGTGAAATTAGTAGGGGTCCTTCTAAAAAAAAAGAAATAGTCCCCAACGGGGGGAGAACTTGAAGAAAGATGATAGCATGGTTATTAGATGGTGAGAAGCACCTTTAGTGAGGTCCCAGGTATTAGGTAAGAATCTTAATTGCCAATTGGATAAGATAAAAACCAGGAAGTTGACTTTGGTGTCTGGATAGCAAGAATGTTATTTGATATAACTGCTACTCTTGGGAGGCTCTTTGGAAGGCCAGAGCCCTCAGTGACATTGATCATTATTAAAAACCTGTTTTGAAGTATTTCCACGTGGGTCATACCTTAATCTGTGAAAATTTGTTCCTGAAACTTTGCAAGGCTTAAAAATAAATTTGACCTTATTTAATGTAGATCAGAGTCGCTTGTAGGTGTAGAAATCTTACACTTAGTGCTCTTTATGTGGTGAACACTCTTAGTTTTTGGAGACATTCTAGCTTGCAATGAAGACAGAGGGGACTGGGAGAAATCTGATTGAGTGTAAACTTTTGCTCTATCACCTACCTGCTATCCTTGCTACATGAATTAGGCTTTGTTTTGGCATCTGAACAACCGAGAGAATAGCAGTACCTTCATCCCAGGGTTACAGTGAAAGAGAAATTAGTATATGTAAAACACTTAGCAAGATGGGGGACATATAGTAAGTGCTTACTGCATAACAGTTACTATTATGCTCAATCCCCAATTCACTTTTTGTATGCCTGTATTTCCATAATGGTTCTGCTCCAAGTAACTTATTCTCAATATTATAACATAAACCAACCTTTATCTAAGAATCCTGGCTTGGAGGACAGGAGGCAAATGGCTTCCTAATAGCAAAGAGAAACAGTACAGAGATTTAGTGTTTACCTGTAAGTAAAATAAAATCTTGAGCTGTCCACTTCCCAGATCTCCATGAAGCTGAGAAATGTGCATCTGCTTCATATTCCCCTGTAACATTCCATCGTACTAGCCAAGATGAAATTTCCATGTTTGGTTTTGGCTTTCTGAGGGAACTTCCTCTTTCATAGAACCCCTCCCCACAATCTCAAATCCTTTATAGCCTCAAGCTACTCCTGAATTGTCTTCTAGTTTTACTTCTAAGAGAGACTGCATCCTGTAGATTTTTCTTTCCAATACCAATGACCAAGGTTTTGCTAGCACAATGTCTTACGGTCTTTGTATTACCTTACCAACAAATATAAATTAATATAATGGGGGTTGTTAATAATCATGGCTTCCTTCTCGCAGGTGATATGGTTAAAAGCCGCAAAAGCCTTTGAATCCATGGATGTCAGTTTTAGTTTTAAATGTAGAGTAAAAAAAATAAAAACCTTATCAAAATGGGTAAGACCA
>NC_058416.1:20109557-20255021 GCF_002201575.2 Neomonachus schauinslandi | reverse complement strand
AATGTAGAGTAAAAAAAATAAAAACCTTATCAAAATGGGTAAGACCAGTGCCATTATGTCAGGAACATGAATTATGAATTGCGAATGATAGCTTATGGTGTTTTACAGATGACCACAGTGGATGATTCAGTCTAAAGAATGTGGGAGGATTTTTTTTTTTTAAGATTTTTATTTATTTATTTGAGAGAGAATGAGATAGAGAGAGAGCATGAGAGGGGGGAGGGTCAGAGGGAGAAGCAGACTCCCCGCCGAGCAGGGAGCCCGGTGCGGGACTCGATCCCGGGACTCCAGGATCATGACCTGAGCCGAAGGCAGCCGCTTAACCAACTGAGCCACCCAGGTGCCCAAGAATGTGGGAGGATTTTAAAACAAAACTGAATGATAGTTCTTGATGCTTCAGTGTGTATGTTTGTGTGTGTGTATGTATGTGTGTGTGTGTGTAAGCACATGGGCGTGTATGAGTTCATTTAAATTCTTTTTGCTTCCCACACCCGCCTACCAAATAATTATGACATTCCAAAATATGCATGGATTTCATAGCCAATGTTAGTTATTAGATTGTGAAATTAGAATTTCCAGCTCAAGTATTTTATATTCTCTTTATCAAGACTTTCTCAGTGGTTGACCCTATCCTATTTAAAGTTACAATATGTTACATCCACAAAATCATCTCTGTTCTCATAGGGATTAACATATTTTCTGTGAGGGATGGCTCTGAAGGGTAAGTCTTTTGAGTCCTCTGTAGAAGTCAGAATAACCATTGTGGGAATTCAATGAGCTGGTTTCTCTCAGAGTTTCATGGCAGTTCTCACATCTGTGCCTTAACACACTTTGGGATTCACGATGCAGAATGTCACAAGTAATTTCATGTTAGTAAAATGCAAAATTTCCCAAACGCATATCCTCATGTAAGCAGATTCAAGGCTCTTCCTAAAATAATGTGATTCCTTTGAGTGGGAGGGAAAGGGGCTGTAGGTATAGACATTTTGTATATTGTTTAAAACAGATGTTCCCAAACTCTAGCAGGCCATTGCATCCTCGGGGGAGACTGGTTAAATTCAGATTCCTGGGCCCTACTTCCAAGGAATCTGGTGTCCTAGGTCTGGGTTGAGGCACAACCTTGCATCTTTAATGAGCAACCCAGGTGACTCTGACGTAGAGATCCCATTTTCACAAACAGTGACTGGACTTCACCAAGGGCAGCCAGTCTCAAACAGATCTCATGCCTTCCTTCCAGCTTGAATGCCTTGTCCTAGCTCCCAGTCTAACACTCAGTGGTATGTTCTCAGTCCCCAGAGTTTTGGCTCACAGACCCTAACTTCCTATGACAGGTGTTGACAGCTACCATTTCCTGGTATGAGTCACCCTCCTCCTCAGATGCGCTAACAGAGATTGTAAAGGGATTCTGTAAATTGTAGTTTGCTTCTACCTACAAATAATAGCACAAAAAACTGAAAAACAATTTTTTTTCACTTCTAAAAAGCACATATTAATATGAAAAAAAAGCCACTAAATGGGTGACATAAGAGAGTCCAAAAACGCTAAAATTATGAGTGACCGATCTGGACGTGAAGAGAGATGACAGGGAAGGAAGAAAAGAACAAGATTTTTCTAAGTATTCGTAGCATTCCCCAGCAACACCACAAACAATATTAGAGGGTTGTTTTTTTTTTTTCCTGCAAGCTATAACAATGTTGGCTATATTTTTATTACCGATTAATACTTATTAATGATGCTCTTTGCTTTGAGCTTTTAAAAAATATCTACTGTTTTAAGATACCTATTGACAAGCTTCTTAAAAATACCTACTATTCTTGAATCCCTAATCATTAATGTTTGAGATTTTGTATCAGTTAGTGTCATGCTTTCCACAACATGGTGCTTGAGCTAGAAAGACAAATGACTCACACTGTATTTAAATACAGTGGAAGTTCCATTTTTCCTTAGTAGCCATTCTTTCAAGTACGTCTCTGACCGTTCATACATGTTAAGGGAACTACTTCCTTCAGTTTTCTACCAATGAAATTGATGATCCCTTTCAGGATCTTAATCATAATTCAACTCTGGAATATTATAAGACAAATATTCTATTTCCTGTCAGATATGAGAAGATAGGAACTCTCTCTCAAAGCTCCAGGAATGTTTGTTTCATTTGTTTGAGTAGAGAAGTGAAGGATAATATCACACATTTTACTTAGATTTTTCATGTTTAACGTTTTCAAATGGTTCTGAACCATCAGATGGAGATAGGACCTTCCTTTCCCTTCCTTGTTTCTTCCTTTCTTTCAGTTGTCATAGCACCTATTCATGTTCAGGCCATATGGTTAAGACCAAAGGAACAAAGGTGAATCCAAAACTGTCCTTGGTAGCTCTCCTGGAGGTAACAGTCTGGTTGAAAAGGGAGAGAAAGAACACAGTAAATACTAGACAAGGCAATAAGGACTGTGAAAGCAGCAAATACTGAGTACCGTGGAGGTATTCATAATTCACACTGTTTCTTTCAGTGCCAGATTCTGTCTAGCTGCTGAGGATACGGAGTATAGTTGCTGAATTCAAGGAGTTACATTGTAGACGAAGAGGAGGAGGAGGATTAATTTTAATGATAGAGAATTGCATGGACTATTATGAAAGCAAAGAAGAGACTGGGAGGCAATGGGGACAAGGTACAGTTTCCTGGAAGAGGATGTAACATATGTGAGAGTCTTACATGTTAGGTGGGAGTTAGCCAAACAGAAGGTAGAGGGCCAAAGGACAGGTTACAAAACAAGTTGGAGGGGACTGCAGATGATTTATTATTTCTGGAGACTCGAGTCCTAGACAGAGGCTGACAGAAGCTGTGAGTGGAGGGGGAGACAGGTGCCCGTCCACAGAAAGATCCAAGGCCAGCTGAAGACACAGGACTTTATCCTGTCCTGGGGAGACACTGTGGGTTAAGGGGGCAATGGAACAGTATAAAGTTTACATTTTCTGGCTGTTTCATGGCTGATGCATCTGAGAAAGACAGTACTAGAAGCTTTGGGCTTTGCAGTAATACTGTTTGCAAGAGATAAGAGCTTTAATTAGGCCTGAGGTGGGAGAGTTGAAGAGGATGGTAGGAGAAATACAGAGGAGATGAGATCAGTAACACTTAGTGATCGCTTGATAGGAGACGTAGTGCTAAAGGGGAAAATCAAGAATGGTGCCCAGAGTTCTAGCTCGGCTAACAAGATGGATGGTTATGACACTAACTAAGAATTTTGGGGAAGAAATAGGCATGAAGAGAAAGATGATCAATTTGGTTTTGGATACCTTGCTTTTGAGGTGCCTGGATCACCCTGGAGGAGCCACCACAGGTGATGAGATATTTGAATGTGAAAGGAATCTAGGCAAGGGATATAGGTTTGGCACTCACAAGACTATAGGGACAGTTGAAAAAAATCGGAGTTCAGGTTTTGGGCACAATGAATTCAGGGATCCATTGGAATGTGGCAATGCAAGTCTAAAAATTCAGAAGTGAGATTGAGTGAGCCCTATACTTTGAAACCAGCAGCAAATGTGTGGATTATATTTCTCTCTGATCACACAAAATACGATTAATGAGGTGGTTAAGTCTCCCCAAATGCTGAAGGGAAGATGTAAAAGATGAAATTAACAAAGCACAGAATAAAGAAAATCCATAAAAATTGAGCATCACATCTATCAGGTTTGTGAGAAGGCACCTGGGGAAAAGTCAGAGTAACTAGAGAAAATGCTGAGCTGGGAAGATCCTTCCTGAAGTTAACATTTCTGGGGCTTCGAAGTAAGAGTTCATACTAACCAGGAGTTTTTAGTCATCCTCAGTGGCCCCATCTGGCTTACAGTCTAGGACCTACAATGTGAGGTGAGGATGAGGACATGGTTCTTCTAGGCAAAGAAGTTATTATTGCTTGCAAGCATTCACTTAGTACTTCATAACACACCATGGTAAATTTTTCTGTGCTCAATTCACAAGTAAATCGAGGCAGGAGAGCCCAGTGAGTGGTTGGCCCACTTCGGAATAATTCTGTAAACCTAAGCCATGAATCTGCCTTCATTCAGGCTTCAGGGCAACTCTCAGCCCTGGCTGCCCACTGGAATCATCTGGGGAACTTTCATGAAGCAAGATGCGCTGACCCACTCCCTCGGAGATGGCGGTTTAATTGTGGTGGGGTAGCGCCCAGGCATTCGTATGTTTTAAAAATCCCCCCCGGGCGATTCTAAGGTGCAGGCAACATTGAGAATCACTGCTGGCAAGTAAGGGAACACCTGCTTAGCCAAATCAGAGTCGTGGGGAAGAAACCCACTGTATATGTACAAAAATCATGTATATGAACGTATAATCACATTGTAAGTGGCTGTTGAGGAATGAACTAGCAAGGTCCTAAGAAAGCAGCACGAAATAGGTTTTTGTTTTGTTTGTTTGTTTTTTTAAAGATTTTATTTAGGGCGCCTGGGTGGCTCAGTTGGTTAAGCAACTGCTTTCGGCTCAGGTCATGATCCTGGCGTTCCGGGATCGAGTCCCACATCGGGCTCCCTGCTCCAGGGGGTCTGCTTCTCCCTCTGCCCTCTTCCCTCTCGTGCTCTCTGTCTCTCATTCTCTCTCTCTCAAATAAATAAATAAAATCTTTAAAAAAAAAAAAAAAAAAAAGATTTTATTTATTTATCTGACAGAGAGAGACACAGCAAGAGAGGGAACACAAGCAGGGGGAGTGGGAGAGGGAGAAGCAGGCTCCCGCCTAGCAGGGAGCCCGATGTGGGGCTCGATCCCAGGACCCTGGGATCATGACCTGAGCCAAAGGCAGACTCTCAATGACTGAGCCACCCAGGCATCCCCATTTGTTGTTTTTAACCTTTAAAGGTACCTGTGCTGGGGTGGGGAATGGACTCAGGCATAGAAATCGAGACCTTTCTATGCTCCTTCAAGCAGCCAGATTCTATGAAAACCTTCCTGTCAGAGCAGAAGAGAGAGGCCTGCTGTAGCCGACATGTTACTCACTGCACCCGTGTGGATGGAATGGCTACGCTAGATGTGTAGTTATAATCACTTACTTGCCATTTTTGTGCTCTTTTCCTGTTTAGTTCTAAACTATCCACTTGCCTCTCCACTTTCTCTATATATCTACATATCTACATACAGGCAGCACATTTCAGGACTCTTATTCTGACTTCTAGGCTTGGCTATTTTAATATCCATTTGACTTTGGGCATTTTAATTCCTCTGGCAACTGTTTCTTCATCTGTACCCAAGTTGGTTGTGGACGTTGGAGGAGGTAATACATCTGAAGTGCTTAGCACAGTGCTAGACAGATTGTCAGCTCTGGAAAAAATGGGTAAAGCCACACTGCAGTTCTATACAGTATTTGTAAAATATTTTATTGTTTATCTCTTTGTCATATCCTCCCCTAGGTTTTTCTCTAAAACAGAAGCATTTCTGTAGACTTTCTCAGGTGTCTTCATCCTTCTAAGCACGTTGGCATTTACCTTCTTTGGAGCTAAGGAGAGCCCCAGCAAAATCGGTCAACAGTATGGGCAGCACGGGATGATCACTCAGCAGTAGTTTTATTGTGCAGGTGCCTGGTCTGACCCCACATCCCCATCTTTATGAACATTCAGTGCGAGTTCCTGGTAGGGAAAGCCAATAATAGCGAATACCCCTATTCCAGCATAGCCATCAGAGTTCCCTAAGCCAAATGAGTGTGAACAAGCAATCTAGATGTCAATGGATAATGGTCATGGAAAAATATTATACAAGAGGACACTGAATAGTATGTGGAAAGCAAATAACAGTGTCACCACAATCTGTCCTTTGTCCAGAGCCCTGCATGAAATCAAAAACAATGAACTCACGGAGACCTCAATCCATTAATAGTGACTTTGTTTTCATTGGCCATTTCAAGACAGATTTCGTAGTATTGGCTATGTGCAGTTTGTTTCTTTTTCTTTCTTTCTTTCTTTCTTTTTTTTTTAAGATTTTATTTATTTGACAGAGAGAGACACAGTGAGAGAGGGAACACAAGCAGGGGGAATGGGAGAGGGAGAAGCAGGCTCCCTGGGAACCCGATGCGGGGCTTGATCCCAGGACTCTGGGATCATGACCTGAGCCGAAGGCAGATGCTTAACGAATGAGCCACCCAGGCGCCCCAGTTTATTTGTTTCTACATGAAAGTGAGAACATCTCTCACTGAGGAGTAAGAATGATAACTGAGTAGTGTTATCAATCTATTGAAAAAAAATGTGAGAATGATAATTGGTCTGTTGTCTAAGTAATTAACATGACCTCTACCATACAAAATTCGACAAGAACGATCAAGAAGTTACCAACCTCCAATGATATATATATTTTTTAAAGTAACAGAAATACAACATGAAAGCACCATTTTGTATTTCCTTGCAATCATTGACACTATTTCTGCCCTTTTTTTATGTCTACCATCTGGTCCTCTTTCAGCTGAAAGTTTTTTCTTTCTATTCCACATTGCACCTAACTAATGAGGTCTCCCAGCTTATTTCAAGTGACCCTACATCATATAGTCATTCAGAGCACCAAATGCTGGTTCAGTTTTTCCAGACCCTAAAATGTTGGGTTTTTTATTTTTTAGCATGGGAATCAACCACTTTGTTATTCAGAACTACCTGTTCAATGTGGCAAGTAAGGGAACAGCTCTTCACTCCAGAACTGTGTTGCTGGACAGATATCTACTCTGCCGCATTCTGGGCTGAATATATTTATGAGTCTGGGCAGGGCGAGCTGCAGGCCACACTGTGATGTAAATGTGTCCAGTTTACCTTAGGACTTTGTCAGATACTCATGTTAAATGAATGGATGAAGAAGGAAGGTGAAAGATACGGGAATAAATTACCAAGGTCAGTTGAGAAACTTCATTTTGGTTAAAAGAGGATGAATTTCCTGTCTCTATTACCTTAATTTTCAGAAATTTCTTTATTTCTAACTAATGTTTCATACTTCGTATAAGTAAAAAATTACTAGGGTAATCCTCATTGAGACAGTCCAATCAGATCCATCCGATATGGCCCACCAGCGATAAGGGCTTCAAATAGGGTGGTTTCTGCAGTGGGCGCTAGGGGTCAGGATAGAGCCAAGAATCAGATGGGCGGAGGGCCATGAGGCTCCTAGGCTAGCTTAGGGGGAGCCCACACCCAGGAGGAGTCCTGGTCTCAGAGCAGGAACAGGCAAAATCTCAATTAAGAGCTGTACACAAAAATCAACACATGAAGCATGAGCAGAGTAGGAAAGCAGACCTGTCACAAGTATTCAAAGGACACCAGAGTCAGAACAAAATAGAGATCCTGGAATCCCATGGATACCCGAGCTAATATCAGGGTAAGTTGGAACCAAAATTTGCAGGTAAAATCAGAACTTTGTGGGGACAGGAGAGGAGGTATTGCTCTGCAACATCTGAGTGAGTTCTAACTCCCTACAACTTGTCTGTTGGTTATTAATTAAAGGACTATTTCCTTATAACATTTGCAGTTAGTCATACCTTTTGACCATAAATTCTTCATCTTAATTTGAAAGAGTGATGGATAGTGTAATGATAAAAAAGATAGCATGAAATTCAATCCACCCTTTCCTGAGAAAGCTGTGAGTTATATACTTTTATCAATTCCAATATCTTTTTTTTTGTGTATGTCCACTAAAATGGGATATGAACACATTGTATAAATGTAGCGTGGGCAATGTAATCTATTTCTGAGGAAGAGTGTTTTGATGGCATAGAGACTGAAAAGGGTTACATATTTATTTTTCTTTGTAAATATTTAAGAACAAGATAGTGCTAGTTGAAATCATCCTTGTAATAAAGGAAAATAATAGGTTTTATGGGGCCTGAAGCTTATAATTCTGGGGGAAGCCTCTTTGATTTGATTATAAGTTAATTAATTATGAATACAAAATTAGATATGGAAGCAAATAATTATCTGAAATGACAAAAAATCACAAGAAATTTTGTCTTCTAAAATCTGAAAAATACAAGAAACAAACAAAATCTAGATATATTTTTATTAATAAATTGACACTTATATAATAACTTTGTTTTCCTATTTTTTTTTTCGCTTTATGTTCTTTATATGATAAAGATTTGTAAGTTTTTTTGTGGAAAGAATAGAAAGATAATTCGATCTCAATTAGCATAATTGATCAGAATCTGTGAGTATGCACAGGCCGGCCTGTATATACACATGCATGTAACTGATTGGTTATGTAGAAAAGATTTTTTTCAGCTTCACACCTTTTTTTTTGGTCGCATGATACAAATTTATAGAATTGTAAACAAACTAGGTTTCCTCATTTATGAGCTATGGTTTTTAAGGTATTTTAGGTTTTCTCGTGCAGTATCTAATCTTAAATGCTGTTTCAATTGATGATATTTGGGGCACCTGGGTGTCTCAGTTGGTTAAGTGTCTGCCTTCGGCTCAGGTCATGATCCCAGAGTCCTGGGATCGAGCCCCACTTCAGGCTCCTTGCTCAGCGGGAAGCCTGCTTCTCCCTCTCCGTCTGCTCCCCCTGCTTGTGCTCTCTCTCTCTGTGTCAAATAAATAAATAAAATCTAAAAAAAAATTGATGATATTCATTTACCAGTTTGTCATTGATGTCCTTGTCGTAATGACATATTCTGAGTTTTGTGTTATACTTGTTGCCATCCATATTTTGTGTGAAATCTGAAAAAGAAATTTAAATCTTTTTCCAGTGTTCATGGATTTGTACCTCTTCATTAATTAAATTATCCAACTATGAAGAGCGTTGATTCATTACATCTCTTTAAAAAGGTATATCCTCTCAATAAATTATTGCTTTTGGCAGATAATTTTTTTAATATGATGTTTTGTTACAGTCCTCTTCTTGACACTTGATTGATTTCATCATGGTCATGATCACTTTTATTTAATTTTCAGTTATTTTTTATGTGAATATTCTCTCATATCTCTCCTGTTAAGGAGATTAAAGCAACTGCTTTTCATGTGTATGAAATCAGGACTTTGTAAATACTCAGGCCATGTAAAATGGCCAATTTTCAACTCCACATTCCCTTGTCATATGTTCCAAATACTCCTGGCCACTTATATATGTCTGATAGAAGAGGAAACGTGACAGAGGAAAAGTCATAATGGAAATTGACAGTGTTCTTAACCAGTGGCAGTGAAAATATCACATTTTTGTACATTTAGCAAAAAAATACAATGTTTTGATTACCCCAGGCAAGTAAGGGGGCCTGAAATTTATGCTCCATTGCATTTGTGACAAATCTTCTTATGGATGACCCTTAACATATCACATATGCAATTTGTCTGCATATGAAAGTATGAGATATGACCCAATTATTTAATAATCTGGATGGCACTAGGTAATGCACACACAAAAAATCATGATTTCCCATTGAAAAAGAAGTGATCCTGTAAAGTTTTTTTTTTTACAAGCAATTATATCTGCCTAAGTATTTATAAAATACATTGATACAAGAAGTAGGGGAGAAAAACAGCTACTTGGAGAACAATGAAATACAAGCTATATATATCTCACACACATATACACAGAGTGACACGGAACTGGTTTAAACTACCACTAATGTGACCTGCTTTGAGATATGAAAAATACCAGCCAACCATAATTTGATGGTTCTAAACCCCAGATCTGGCATTTCTCTAAACCTTGCCATGCATGCTTACCATATTATACCTAGGAAAATCCACTCTAATTTGGACTATGAATCAGGAAGAATGTATGGGCTCTATCCCTGACAAATAGCTATCCAGATTATACCTTAAACAGAGCAGAATCTCAATAAACATTGGCTGATTTTTACTGAATAGATACTTTTTTCAGGTACTATTATCTATTTTTTTTAGATTATTTATTTATTTGACAGTGAGAGAGCACGAGCAGGGGGAGTGGCAGAGGGAGAGGGAGAAGTAGGCTCCCAGCTGAGCAGGGAGTCCAATGCGGGGCTCAATCCCAGAACCCTGGGATCATGACCTGAGCTGAAGGCAGATGCTTAACCGACTGCACCCCCAGGCGCCCCTATTATGTATTGTTAAGTGCAGCCAGTGTGTCATTGTTTAGTAATCTGACTCCTCTAATATCAGTTTGCCCAAAGCTTGTGTACATAAACTTGACTCCTATCACTAAGCTCTCAATTCTGGCCTTGCTCTTTTTCCATTTTTTCCAACTAAACAGCATTGCTCCAAGTTATGTAAAATCAATGAAGGTGGTTATTAATATCATCTAAAATGTACACCTGAGCCAAGAATAAAACATAAAGCACATCTGAACCAAGAAATGATTCTTTTTCATAATGTTCAGTAGATTAAAAGCTGTTGGACATTTAAATCAAATTATTGTGCTTGCCAAAAATAAATTTAAATTTTGTGTTAACTCAGATTTTGTTCCACTGGTAAATGCAAAGGCTCTGATGTATGTAGCTCACCTGTTTGAATGATTTGATCCAAAATAAAATTTAGTGCCTAAAAACTCTTGTTATTATTTTAAACATATATGATCCTTTCAAAATTTCCTTTATACTTTTGATTTATGTCTTTCCCTAACATCAAGTTGGCTTTCTTGAATGCTCTCCTCAAAGTGTTCATCTGATTATTTATCAAATTTTCTTCAGCCCTCCTCTACCCCCTACAAAGAAATAACAAAGCCACCTTCTTCAGAAAGGATGGCATACTGTAGGAAACCCAACACAAATCAAGAATTGTACTTTTCTGTCACTAATCTTGTCTTCCTTTGGAACAGGGAGAAATCCTTCTGCGAAATCAGTTGTGACTCAGTGAGTGTGGAATCTTCCCTTTCTCTGGGGAAGGGGAAAGGATTTTGGTTAGAACAAAAGAACTATTTTTGAAGAATCTGATGAATGTTAAGTGTAAGATTAATGGATGTCTTATAACCTAAGTTTTTTTCTTGTGTTTTCCAGGCAATTCTTTGCCCTCTATTAGATAATAACCAAGTATTCTTAAATCCAGTTTCTAGTTGGAGACATGACAATTAAAATTGTTGTCAATTCCCTGGTCATTTGATTCAGAAACTGCCTTCACTGTAATTTATAGAACAGGTACTTATGTGGATAATTTCTAAAGAATTCCATTCAATTTACCAAATACTTATGAAAACCATTATGTGTATGGTATTGTGTTAGTAACTGTGGATGATATGAAAATAGAACAGATAAAAGTTTTACCTTTGAGGAACTGACAACTCAGTAAAGGAAATTAAATAAGCATCCAAATAAATATAGTACACAATTCAATAAGAGAAATAACTAAAATGTGCTATAAACAAATAAGAGGGGAGCCTGAGTGGTTCAGTCATTAAGCGTCTGCCTTCGGCTCAGGTCATGATCCCAGGGTCCTGGGATCAAGTCCTGCATTGGGATCCCTGCTCAGGCAGGAAGCCTGCTTCTCCCCCTCCCGCTCCCCCTGCTTGTATTCCCTCTATTGCTGTGCCTCTCTCTGTGAAATAAATAAATAAAATCTTTAAAAAAAACAAGTAAGAGGGAAAATATATGTCAAGTTTGGGAAGAATCAGGAAAGACTTCATGAATGAAGGATTATCTGAGATGGGCCTCAAAGGTTGGGAGATTAGTAGACCAAGTAACCTCTCTTGAGCTTGCAAATGACCAAAAACAAATATAAAACAGAGAAAAACAATATAGCCCAGGGACCCTGTTGCATTCTAATACTAATTTTTTCTCCTAAGTTCATTCTGTGTCACTCTGGACAAACAAATTATTCTCATTTATCTTGTCCCTAAAATGAAGGTATTGGACTGATGGTTCTAATATGCTCTATAGTGTGCTGAAGTAGGGACAAATATCAAAGCAGCAAACAGGAGTTAGTGAGGGGTCACTAATTAGCTTTGTGTCACTTAACCTGCTCAGGTCTTGATGCCTCATTTTGAAGTGAGTTTGTGGGGGGGGGGGTGGTCAGAAGACTTCAAAATTCTCTCTATAGCTCTGGAATTGTATAATTAAATACAAACCCAGCACCAGTTTCTATTATTGTATTCTGACCAGAGGCAAGCAAACATTTCCTTTTCATTTTTTTATTGTGTATTCCATCAGTGAGTAGCACTGACCTTTGCACATAGTAGTTGGTCAATAAGCTCTTTATCAGATAAATTACTTATTATTAAGGTTTTTCCCCCAAGGTTTGTATCTTTGGCATTCATTTGAAACATATTCCTCTGTTTCCTCATTTTGCTTGACTCTTTGTGTTTATTTGTCTGTATTAGGCAAAATAGTTACCTCTCTCAGTCTTGAAGGAGTGGCCTTGTGTAGGAGATGAAACTTATAGTTCAACCTGGTCCTAGTTCTTGGTTGTCTCTCGAACCTTTGTGATTATCAAAGTGGCTTGATTTATTCTTGATAGATCATAGTTGCTGAGGGTGTGCCAAGACCTGTCAGTGTTCTAAAAGGAGGGATCTCATTTAGCACCTAGTTTTAGGCTGATTGGAAGCTAGATCCTCAGACAGCAACTTTTGTGTTGAGGAACTGACAACTATGTGCAAATTGTACAGTCCAATGGAACTATCATTGTAACAATGTGCAAATATGTACAGTCCTATGGAACTATCATTGTAAACCCTGCTGATCTTGCTGAACTGTAAACCACCTGGTCTGGAGATGCCCCTTAGGAACAAGTATGTTGAGATTAAACAACATGCTACTGAACAACCAGTGGGTCCACAACAACAACAACAACAAAAATCAAAGGAGAAACAAAAACATCTTGAGACAAATGAAAACGGAAATATATCAAAATCTGTAGGATGCAGCAAAAGCAGTTCTAATAGGGAAGATACAGTCCTACACCAAGAAATAAGAAAAATCTCAAGTAAACAATCTAACTTTAACCTAAAGGAACTAGAAAAAGAATAACAAATGAAGTTCATACTTAGTAGAAGAAAGGAAATAACAAAGATCAGAGTGGAAATAAATGTAATAGAGACTAAACAGACAATAAAAAAGATCAATGAAACTAAGAGTTGGTTCTTTGAAAAAATAGACAAAATTGATAAATCTTTAGCTAGACTTGCCAAGAAATAGAGGGCTCAGATAAGTAAAACTGTAGTTAAAAGAGAAGTTACAGGGGTGCCTGGGTGGCTCAGTCGTTAAGCATCTGCCTTCGGCTCAGGTCATGGTCCCCAGGGTCCTGGATCGAGCCCCACACTGGGCTCCCTGCTCCGTGGGAAGCCTGCTTCTCCCTCTCCCACTCGCTCCCTCTGCTTGTGTTCCCTCTCTCACTGTGTCTCTCTCTGTCAAATAAATAAATAAAATCTTTAAAAAAAAGAAGTTACAACTAATATCACAGAAATAGAAAGGATCATAAGAGACTACTATAAACAATTATACACCAATAAATTGGACAACATAGAAGAAATGGATAAATTCCTAGAAACATACAAAAGACAGTCTCTTGAATAAATGTTGTTGGGAAAATGGGACAGCCACATGCAAAAGAATGAAACTGGACCACTTTATTACACCACACACAAAAATAAACTCAAAATGGATTAAAGACGTGAATGTAAGACCTGAAACATAAAAATCCTAGAAGAAAACATAGAAAGTGAGCTCTTTGACATTGATTGGTATTGGTGATGAATTTTTGGATCTGACTCCAAAATCAAAGACAACAAAAGCAAACATAAACAAGTAGGAGTACATCAAACTAAAAAGCTTCTGCACAGGGGCATCTGGGTGGCTCAGTCAGTTAAGCAGCTGCCTTCAGCTCTGATCATGATCTCAGGCTCCTGGGATCGGGCCCCATGTCAGGCTCCCTGCTCAGCAGGGAGTCTGCTTCTCCCTCTCCCTCTGTGCTCTCTCCCCCTTTCTCTCTTTCTCTCTTTCAAATAAATAAATAAAATATTTAAAAAAAAAAAAGCTACTGCACAGCAAAGAAAACCATTGATGAAATGGAAGGGTAACGTATTGCATGGGAGAAAATATTTGCAAATCATATATCTGATAAGGGGTTAATATCCAAAATATATAAAGAACTCATACAATTCAAGAGCAAAAATAAATAAACAAATAAAAATTAAAAAAAAATGCCAATCTGATTTAAAAATGGACAGAGGATCTGAATAGACATTTTTCCAAAAAGGACATACAGGTGGCCAGTGAGCACATGAAAAGATGTTCAACATCACCATCAGCAGGGAAATGCAAATGAAAAACCACAATGAGATATCACCTCATACCTGTTAGAATGGCTATTATCAAAAAGACAAGAAATAGTAAGTATTGGGGGGCGCCTGGGTGGCTCAGTTGGTTAAGCGACTGCCTTCGGCTCAGGTCATGATCCTGGAGTCCCTGGATCGAGTCCCGCATGGGGCTCCCTGCTTGGCGGGAAGCCTGCCTCTCCCTCTGACCCTCCCCCCACTCATGTGCTCTCTCTCTCTCATTCTCTCTGTCTCAAATAAATAAATAAAATCTTAAAAAAAAAAAAAAAGAAAAAGAAATAGTAAGTATTGGCAAGGCCTCAGAGAAAAGGAACCCTTATGTACTATTGGTAGAAATGTAAATTGGTGCAGCCACTATGGAAAACAACATGGAAGTTTCCCACAAAATTAAAAAGAGAGCTACCATATGATCTAGAAATTCTATTTATCTGAGGAAAAGTGAAAACACTAATTCAAAAAAGATATATATACCCCTATGTTCATCGCAGCATTATTTATAATAGCCAAAATATGGAAACAGCCTGAGCCCGTTGAAGGTTGAATGGAGAAAGAGGATGTAATACACACACACACACACACACACACACACAGGAATACTACTCAGCTATAAAAAAGAACAAAATCTTGACATTTACATGGATGGACCTTGAGGGTATTATGCTAAGTGAAATAAATCATACAGAGAAGACAAATACCATAGGATTTCACTTATATGTGGAATCTAAAAAACAAAACAAATGAAGAAACAAAACAAAACCCATAGATAAAGAGAAAAGAATGGTGGTTGCCAGAGTGGATGGAATGGGGATCTGGGAAAAAATGGGTGAATGGGGCAAGAGTTATAAAACTTCAAGTTATAAAATTAATAAGTCATGTGGATGTATTGTACAAGATGGTGACAATAGTTAATAATATTGTAGTGCATATTTAAAAGTTGCCAAGAGAGTAAATCTTAAAAGTTCTCATCACAAGAAAAAAAATTTTGTATATATGGTAATGGATGGTAACTAGACTTTATTATGGTGATTGCTTCATAGTGTATGCAAATATTGAATCATTATGTTATATGCCTGAAATTAATATCTTATTATGTCAATTGTACTTCAATTAAAAAAAAAGACATAATAAAGATATTTCTAATTAGCTACTCACAAGCTGCTGTCAGATCAGTGTTTTTTTCAGTGGAAGGAAGTGATATCCATACTATAATGCCTTTCATGAAGTATTAGGAGGGTGCCATGTTTGGAGGGACATTGAATATCTTTAACTGGAGCCCTGAGTTCTCTTATGAAAGGAGGATGAAGTTTGAGAGTTAGATGAGAGGTCTTTGGATGCCAATCTCAGAATATGGAAGAATATTCTTTAGGTAATAAATAACAAGAGACCATTGTCGGATCAATAAGAAAGGTCCATAGACAGGCAATTGTTAAATAAGGGGCTTACTAGGTCTTGATTTTGTACTGAATACTGAGAAATTTGCTTGAGGATCTGATACTGCAATGGGAATAATTTATAGTATTTCATTTCCTTTATTTTCCCTGCCTGTCCTGCTCCCTGAGGTTATAGCTTGGGAACTAAATCAAGATTTCAGCTGAAACTGTTACCAAAACACTTAGAAGTTCATATTATTTCTCATTATTATTTTTCCAGCTAAGCCCAACTCCTAAGGCTCTTTAAGTTGTTAAGTCTGCTTTCTTCTTAGATGGGTGAGGTCAGTTTTCTTCCCTAAAGAGAAATATTTCCATGCAAATAGATGCAGTAAATCAGAATACAGAGTTGTTTTGGTTCTAGGGTTTGCATAAGAAATGTAATACATTTATCCTTCCCTGTCATGTGACTGTATTTCCTGTTCTCAGAACAATTTACTTTTGACCTTTGTCAGTTTAAACAACATGGGTTTGGGGCACCTGGGTGGCTCAGCCATTAAGTGTCTGCCTTCGGCTCAGGTCATTATCCCAGGGTCCTGGGATCGAGCCCCACATCGGGCTCCCTGCTCGGCGAGGAGTCTTCTTCTCCTTCTCCCACTCCCCCTGCTTGTGTGCCTGCTCTCACTAACTCTCTCTCTGTCAAATAAATAAATAAAATCTTAAAAAACAACAACACGGGTTTGAACTACATGGTCCACTTTTACACGGATCTTTTTTCGATAAATACATTATGGTATTTTAGATGCATTATCTCTTCCTTATGATTTTCTAAAGGACATTTTTTTCCCCTCTAGTTTTCTTTATGTAAGAACATAGTATATAATAGATATAACATACAAAATACATGTTGACTGTTTATGTTAAGCTTCGTCAACAGTAGACTATTAATAATTAAGTTTTGGGGGAGTCAAAAGTTATACCTGGATTTTCAACTGAATGTAGTCAGTGCCCTTAACCCCTGTGTTGTTCAAGAGTCAACTGTGTTTATTTTTAGAATTTTGCTTTATTTGAATTGCAACAAAATATATTACCATAGGCATACTTAATAAAAAACATCAAATAAGAACAACCAAATATTAAAAACTGGAAAAAGGCTCCTACTTCCTCTGCCTGGATACAATTATTTGTAAATCATAGTTTGGGTTTATGTCTCTATTTAGGCAAGAACAACTACTGAGCTGCCACATGACTCTTTCTATTCCAAACATCAATGCTTCTCTTATATATATATCAGTGAAGAAGAAAAACCCAATGAATTAATAATCCTACATGTCAATAAATCCCATTGGTTCTATTAAAAATATATCTCAGGGTGCCTGGGTGGCTCAGTTGTTAAGCGTCTGCCTTCGGCTCAGGTCATGATCCCAGGGTCCTGGGATCAAGCCCTGCATCGGGCTTCCTGTTCCGCGGGAAGCCTGCTTCTCCCTCTACCACTCCCCCTGCTTGTGTTCTCTCTCTTGCGGTCTCTCTCTCTGTCAAATAAATAAATAAAAATATTAAAAAAAAAATCTCATAGGACCACTTCTCACCACCTCCATGTTACCAACTCAAGGCACATGATCCCACAAATGGATTATCTGAATAGTCTCCCAACTGATCTTGGTGCTTCTCCTTTGCTCCCTGCAATGGGTTTAATTATTGTCTGCCCCAAATTTATGCCCACCCAGAACCTCAGAATGTGACCTTATTTGGACTAATATTTTCACAGAATTAGTTAAGGTGAGGATTGAGATGAGACTCTACTGGATTAGGGTGGGTCCTAAATCCAATGAGTATGTCCTTATGAGAAAGAGAAAAGGAGAAGACACAGAAATACAAAGAAGAAGGAAATGTGAAGTTGGAGGTAGATATTGGAGCCATGTATCTACAAGCCAAGGAATGCCAAGGATTGCCACCATCACTAGAAGTTAGGAGAGAGCCACAGGATGGTGACACCTTGATTTTAGACTTGTGATAAATCTGTTGTTTTAAGCTACCCAGATTGTGATAATTGATTATGGCTACCCTAGGAAACTAACAGACTCCCTAACAGTCTGACCTTATTTCCTTCTACTCTTTTCTTGCTCACTCAGCTTCAGCCCATTGGCCTCTTTGCTCATCCTTTAACAACCAAGATACAGTTATGTCTTGAGCCTTTATACTTGCTAGTCTCTTTCTTGGGAATAGTATTCCCTCAGATGTGTGCATGGCTTGTCCAGTCATTTCCTTAAGTGCTTTGGTCAAAGATTACTTTATCCTTGAGGTCTTCCTTGATCATCTTATTAAAATTGCTCATCTCTGAAGGACCTATGTGTGAGAGCTGAAACCATAAAAATCCTGGAAGAGAACATAGGCAGTAATCTCTCTGACATCGGCTGTAGCAACACTTTTCTAGATATGTATCCTTAGACAAGGGAAACAAAAGCAAGAATAAACTACTGAGACTACATCAAAATAAAAAGCTTCTGTACAGCAAAGGAAACTATCAACAAAACTAAAAGACAAACTACTGAATGGGAGACATATCCATCCAATAAAGGATTGGTATCTAAAAAATATAAAGAACTTGTACAACTGAACACCAAAAAACCCCCAAATAATCCAATTAAAAATGAGCAGAAGACATGAACAGACATTTCTCCAAAGAAGGTGTACAGATGGCCAACAGACACATGAAAAGATGCTCAACATCATTCATCAACAAGGAAATGTAAATCAAAACCACAATGAGCTATTACTGTCAGAATAGCTAAAAATCAAAAACACAATGAATAACAAGTGTTGTCGAGGATGTGGAGAAAGAGAAACACTCATCCACTGTTGGTGGGAATGCAAACCAGTGCAGCCACTCTGGAAAACAGTATTCAGATTTCTCAAAAAATTAAAAATAGAATTATCATATGATCCAGTAATTCCATTACTGGGTATTTACTCAATGAATACAAAAACACTTATTTGAAAAGATCTCTCCACCCCTATGTTTATTGCAGCATTATTTACAAAAGCCAAACTATGGTAGCAGCCCAAGTGTCCACTGATAGATGAATGAAGAAGAGGTGGTATATATACACAATGGAAAATTACTCAGCCATCAGAAAGAATGAAACATTTGCAACAACATGGGTAGATCTAGAGAGTATAATACTAAGTGAAATAAGTCAGTCAGAAAAAGACAAATACCATATGATTTCACTCATATGTGGAACTGAAGAGACAAAACAAACAAGCAAAGGGAAAAAAAAAGAGACAAAACAAAAAACAGACTCTTAACTGTGGAGAACAAATAGATAGTTACCAGACGGGAGATCAGTGGGGAGATGGGTGAAGTAGGTGAAGGGGATTAAGAGTTCACTGATGATGAGCACTGGGTCATGCATAGAATTGTCGAATCACTATATTGTACGCCTGAAACCAATATAACACTGCATGTGAACTCTACTGGAATTAAAATGGAAAGACATAAAGACCTAGAGCACAAAGAAAATGTTAAAAAAAAAAAAGTTAAAGTTGTGTATCTTCCTCTCCCCTGTGCCCACTGCTTATCCTTCCTTGCTTTATTAGTCTTCCTAGCACTTACCACTCTTTGGCAAATATTTTACTACTTTATTTGCATATTTTATGGCTCCTTCTTTCCTCTGTAGGCTCTGTGGGTGGGAGTTTTTACTGTTTCTCTCACACCCGTGTCCCCAACACCTGTCATAGTGTGTCACAGCATGCCCAGGCATAGACGAATGAAAGCTTAACTTAAAGGATGTTTTACTTCACATTTATTTTTCTAATTAATTAATTCATCTGTCAAATATTTATTGAGTCTCTAAGCTCAATGCTTTGATGACTGTTATGATTCATCAAACTTGGTCCTTGCCATCAGAGAACTTAAAACTTAAAAAGGTGAATAATATATATTATATTATATTATATTATATTATATTATCTGTATGTATATTTTTAAAGATTTTATTTATTTACCTGACAGAGACTCAGCGAGAGAGGGAACACAAGCAGGGGGAGTGGGAGGGGGAGAAGCAGGCTTCCCAGCCGAGCAGGGAGCCCGATGTGGGGCTCGATCCCGGGACCCTGGGGTCATGACCTGAGCCAAAGGCAGACGCTTAATGACTGAGCCACCCAGGCGCCCCTATATTATCTATATTTTATACAGATAAAGATAAATGAGGGTAAAGGAAAGGCTCTGAAGTGAAAGTACCATGGTTCAGACATTGTGTCTACTATTATTTGGGGGCATTTAAAATGCTTAATTCATATTTTTTATCGATGATGTTTTTTTGAAAAGTCACAATACAGATCAGTGAGTTTCAGGTTTTTTCCAAACCCCAAGAAGAGCCCAGAGAGGCAGAGATCATTTTAGACAAAGGTGTTCAGGGAAGGTGTCCTGGGAAAGGTAGTATTTGAACAAAACTATGAGGGTATGTGTGATTTTGGTTGATGGAGATTATCAGAATGTACTGTAAAAATAGCAAATAATGCTGTAATACATTGTGTAATAATACACCAATCTGGCAAATCTGCAGTGTGTTCATCGGGCTTTGCGGGGAGAGAATGCTGGAGAGGCAGGCGATAGACTGGAATATTTTGCACATCATACTATTTTTATTTGATTCCTCTAATTGTGTTTGGGAGAGGGAGAAACAGGGATAGGAGGAGCCTGCCATTTAAATATATTTGAAACACTTTAGGACTCAGTCTTTTGCCTTTAAATCCCTATGTATAATTTGTTTCTTCTCCCTTGACCCATCCATTTTAAGTGCTAAAGCCCCATACTCAACCCAGCACTCCAGGAAGAGTCTGGTCCTAGTAGAAACTGGGAAGTCAGATGAATGAGAGTTATTAATTGAGCCTGTTTTTCATTCTTGGATTGCCCGAAGGGAAGAAGTATTGAGAAGGGAACGTTTTCTAAGTTCTCACTCCCTGGTCATGGCATTTGTCATCTCTAATTAAACCATCTTCTTTGCCAGTCCTGACATCTGGAACACTGCTCTTTTTCATTTGCACGTTCTTCTTCTAACCATGCCCTGTCTTGCATGTAGTAGGTACTCACGAAACAGTAGGTAACAATTTTTACTTAATTTGTCTTGTTTATTGATTCCTCTCTCTTCCTCTTAGCCTTCCCTAGATGTAAGTTCTTGACCCTGTGCTTATTGTCTTTCCATTCCCTCTTGGAGGTCACAGAGCTGGGCACATACCAGGCACCCAGTTAAAGTTCATCAAACTGAACTCTTGAAGAATAAATGCTACTTCGTCACTCCAACTCTCATATCTATGTGAGTAAATTTCAAATCTTTATCTCTGGACATTTTCTTTCAATCCTGTGTCTCCTGAAATGTAATATTGTAAAAGAACATTGAATATAAAATCAGGATATAGGGATTAAAGTCTTGGCTATGCTCCCTGCTGAGACTGCATATTTAGAGCAAAATCTGGTATTTCGGCTACTCACTTTTCTCGTCTGCAGAATAGGGGTGATAAGCATCATATCCATACCTCCCTGGAAAATGAGCTAAGATGAGTGAGTGTGTTGCGAGCAGTTTTGCTCCCCTAGGTCACTGTCCTGGTGATGGGACATCTCCTCCTGGACTTTTGTCGTCATGCCTCAACCCTTAATTCCTCTACAAAGGCTATTCTTCGGAATCTTCCTTTGTCTATTAATGACACTGTCAATCTCTTAGGTTTAAAGTTGCTTGCCGTTTTCTCCTGTCCTTGTTCTTTGTTTTCTTTATTTAGTTGCTCTTCAGGCTTATTGATTCTTCTTTCCAAATGTATTTCAAATCTGTCCATTCCAGGGTAGAAATTTGTCCTAAACTCCCACCTTTGTCCTCTAACTGATACCAACTATCTGTGGTATCTCACTACCACAACTTGCCTCACACATCACCAACCAGATTTATTTCCAAAAACAACTGCTTACATCATCTTACTTTCCGAGAGATCCTTCAGCTGTTACCTATTGTACTTCTTTCATTCATGCTCATTCATCTGTTCTTTTAATTAACTAACATCTTATTCCCTGCCCACCCCCAACATCTTTTAAATGCATATTTCATGCCCAGGCTGTGTGCTAGATGCTAAAGATGAATAAGTAAAGAACCGAACTCCAGGAAGACTCTTGAATTCTCATCAGAATAAAGATTTTTCAATTCTGCATATATCCTGCCAGCCCAATCTTAACTTCCTTTTTGCTTCTGCACAATGCCCACCCCGGCCCACTCTGGGCAACCTAGATTCTTTACTTCTTGACGAACATTTTACATTCAATTTGACGTCAAGATATTGCTCATGCTGCTCCCCAGCCCAGAACATTCTTCATCTGTTAAGCAAGGCGCCTTTGTGCAAGGCGCTCTCCTTTCTGCATGTATATGTATTTCAGGGTCTAATTTAAAATGTACTTTGTCCCAGTTGTGCTCAAGTCTAAAATTCTAGTGCCTTCATCTGTACTTTATGCAGATACCGGATGCTGAATTATTCACAGCCTTATAATTTTGCTTACTTTGTGTTTGCCTTGCCTATACACAATGAGGTGATAGACTCCAGAGTCTAGAGTCGTTGTTAACTTCCTGTATCCTCTTCTCCCTCCCCTCTCCCTTTACCCACCTCCACCATACAATGAACTGCCTGCAGGAACATTTGTATACTTTTCAATAAAATGACGTACTGAAGGGTGAGATACTGCCCTACACCCCATTGCTCACTGCCATAAGGCAACTTACTGATGTTTGTTCTGCAGAAGATGAGTTCTGCCCAAAACTGGTGTTAGGCACACACATGCACAGAAAGAACTTCCAGAGTCAAATATGTTTGATAATAATGCGTTAAGTTAAACTAGTTTATTTACAGTAGGACTTCTCAGATCCTTTAATATGCTAATAGACACTGAGTTCTTCTAGTGGGGACTGTACTTTCTCCAAGGTATTTCGCTAAAAAACTCAAATGTTTTTGTTGGGAGCACATCCGTAGAATTAGCGCTCAACAATCATACCTCTGGAATTGCCAGTTTTAGATCTCAGTACACCTAAGAATGACTGCAGTTCAGTTCTTGGTTTGTAATAGCTGCATGAAGTAACACATGGCTTCATTCCATTGCACCATTTTATTATCTACATTGTATACCTTGCAGGGATTATCCAAAGCAGCAAATAATAAAAACAATTATACAGCAAAGCAAGCATGGAACATTATAAATGGGGTCATTACTGATGAGTAAAAGGGTAGCAATGACCCTATATATTTAGCTCAGAGAGGTTGTTTAGTGGGATGAGTAGAAGCACAAGATTAGGATTTAGAACACTTGGGTTCCATTTCTAGCTTTACCCTCAACTGCCTTATTATTTGTACAGGTCATTTAATCTGTTCAGGTCCCATTTTTTGGGTTCCATCTATAAAATGAGCGGTTTAAGTTAAGTAAGTGCTAAAATACCTCCCAGGCCAAAATGTCTATGTTTGTGTAAGGCAAGTTCTTTATATTTCAGTTGTGTCTTTTTTTTTTAATGTTTTATTTATTTATTCATGAGAGTCAGAGAGAGAGAGAGAGAGGCAGAGGCAGAGGGAGAAGCAGGCTCCCCGCCTAGCAGGGAGCCCGATGCGGGACTCGATCCCAGGACCCCGGGATCATGACCTGAGCCGAAGGCAGACGCTTAACCATCTGAGCCACCCAGGTGCCCTATATTTCAGTTGTGTCTTACCTGTACATAGAAATCCATGAGATGTGCCTAAAGGCATATACCTAGTGCATAAAATATTAGAAATCTATGTAAGACATGCGCAGGTGACTGGCTTATGTTTCACATCCTCTCTGGTGGTTTCTGTGCTGGTTTCCCAGAGATAAAATACTCAGTGTGTTAGTTTTGAAATGTCATTTCAGTTATGCATTCTGAAGTGAAGAAGCAATGAACACCTGGGGAATTTTCAATGTAAATCACGGAGCTAAATCATCACTAATGCATTGTAATGTGACTTTTCTAATGGCTTCTTTAGAAGGTTGTTAGTGGTTCATTTTTGGCTCTTCCTTTAATTGTGCCAAATGACAAGAATGTGTAGGCATTTGGCCACAGTTGGCACACATCCAACTCACTTAATTTGTGAATGATTACAAAGTTGGACTCTCAACTCAGAGAAGGTGCGAAAACTTTGGTCTATGGCAAAGGTTTTCCCCACCCTGAAAACCAAAGATTTTCTTTTCTTTTGTCCTGCACTTTCAACATATTGCTTAAAGGAAATGAAACACTGAACTACTTTCTCCATTCCCTCTCGGAAATGTTTGCTCTAATACTCCCCAAGCAGGTTTTCACGTAGGTAAATAGCCTGGAAGGTAAATAACTCTGCATAGAACAAGGGTTTAGTCCGTGGCTCACCTTGATGTGCAGTACGCTGTATTGATTTTTCAGGAGTTGCCCAGCTGTTCTAACAGCTACATGGTTAGCATTCATAGCAAGGTGCCCTGGAAAGATAATGGCTGTAGGGCATTTAATTGCGATAGGTATTTAGCTCTCTGTATTTCTGAAAGAACCACCAGAAGATGGTGACTGATTAATGGTCTTTCTTCAAAGCAAGATACAATTAAAAGTAATATAGATAGGAACTCTTTGTCTCAAGGAGTTCACAAACACAATGAGGCAATCACTTTGCTTGTGTATTTTAGATAATGACCCCAAATACGACAAAGTCCATGAATATGGTTTATCTTCCATTTTTATCTTATTTAATATACATTTCTTTTTATTTCATGTGGCCAGTCCTCAACCAGCTGACGTCAGACCTTTCTTGGCTCTTTTGCCTGTTTCCCACAATTAACGTAATAACACACAAAATAACAACAAATACCACCCTCTGCACGTGGAATGTTGTTATTATTATATGATTGAACTTTACCCATTGTGTGGACACAGCAAGTTTTATCTCCAATAAAGTAATTAGATTGTAAAGAAATGTTTTGCTCCATAAAAGTAACCTAGAATCATTTCAGGGAATGCCTGTGTTGAAGGACCTAATGGGAAGATTAAATGATGATCAGGAATATAATGATAAATAAGAGATCATTCTTTCTTCTGAGAATCCCCAGGCTAATAGAGACGTGGAGAAGACAGGTAAATAGTAATTACAATCATATTTTTTTAAAAAAGATTTTATTTATTTATTTGACAGAGAGAGACACAGCGAGAGAGGGAACACAAGCAGGGGGAGTGGGAGAGGGAGAAGCAGGCTTCCCACAGAGCAGGGAGTCCGATGCGGGGCTCGATCCCAGGACCCTGGGATCATGACCTAGCCGAAGGCAGAGCTTAACTGACTGAGCCACCGAGGCATCCCTACAAGATTTTTAAAATATATTTTAAGTATCAGTCATACTTCATTTTAAGATATTTTGGGAGTTTGAAAAGATCTATTTTTTT
Organism: Neomonachus schauinslandi; assembly: GCF_002201575.2. Taxonomy (NCBI): domain Eukaryota; kingdom Metazoa; phylum Chordata; class Mammalia; order Carnivora; family Phocidae; genus Neomonachus; species Neomonachus schauinslandi. The sequence continues at coordinate 20,230,017 of NC_058416.1, read as the reverse complement.
GTCATCCTAAGTAACTACAGATTGTTGAAAGTTTTATTGCTGCAAATTCTAGTTTAATCAAAGTTCATAAAGGGCACATTGAGAAGCAGATAATTTGATTTATCAGCAGAAAACTTTTTTTTTAAAGATTTTATTTATTTATTTGACAGAGAGAGACACAGCGAGAGAGGGAACACAAGCAGGGGGAGTGGGAGAGGGAGAAGCAGGCTTCCCACAGAGCAGGGAGCCCAATGTGGGGCTCCATCCCAGGACCCCGGGATCATGACCTGAGCCGAAGGCAGATGCTTAATGACTGAGCCACCCAAGTGCCCCCACAATACTATTGAGTAGGAGTCATGGCAGAGTAAAGACAAGGAAGGTATAGAGGGAGTGGATGGACCCAGAGGAGGTGAAATGAGCTCATACTGAAAGTAGAAATTCACTGGGGGAATTAAAGAGGAAATCCTTTTAATAACACCCCCCCCCCCAAAAAAAATCCTGATAAAATTAGAGAATGGAGCATGTATGGGAACGGAAAAATGTTCCCCTATGGAGAAAGCATGAAGGTGTTTGTGAAAATGTAGAGATGTGGGGCTGGAATAATAGACAATGGTGAAATAGTGAAGAGGCTTGAGTAGCAAACAGTTTTTTAAATGTTTTTAAAAAAGGGGCACCTGGGTGGCTCAGTCAGTTAGGCGTCTGACTCTTGGTTTCAACTCAGGTCATGATCTCCTGGTTGTGGGATGAGCCCTGCGTTGGGCTCTGTATTCAGCACAGTCTGCTTCAGATTCTCTCTCCCTCTCCCTCCTGTGCTCTCTCTCTCTCTCAAATAAACAAATAAAATCTTAAAAAAAAAAAGATTTTTTAAATTTATTTTTTATTTTTTAGATTATTTATTTATTTATTTGACAATGAGAGACACAGTGAGAGAGGGAACACAAGCAAGGGGAGTGGGAGAGGGAGAAACAGGCTTCCCACTGAGCAGGGAGCCCGATGTGGGGCTCGATCCCAGGATCATGACCTGAGCCAAAAGCAGACACTTCATGACTGAGCCACCCAGGAGCCCCAATAAATGTTTTTTTAAAAAATTGCCTGAAGCCAATAAAGAGCCATTGAGAACTTTTAAATTCTCTTTCCTATACTCAAAATATACATAATTATCATATATACTAAAAGTGAACACATACAGTCTTTCTATATTTGATTTTGCCTTTTCCTCTTATAGTCTCATTACCACATTGTCCACTTGGGGCAATCAGTGTCGACAATCTAATATAACCTTCATGGTTTTTCTCATGGTTCATACAATCATATTCAAATATGTAAAAACACACAGACATACATAAATGGGGCTGCCACTCTTTTATAAAAGTTTGCTCATATTGTATATATTTTTCTGCATCTTGCCTTTCTTACTTAATGCCTCTTTGAAATTCCTTCAAATAAGCCTCCATTTTTAAATCTCCATGTTATATAATTATTCACCTATCCATCTATTTGTATGTTTTTCTTTGTTTCCAGTATATATACTCCCATACATATACATATATATCCTTACAAACTGGTGTTTATTTTTCTAGGGTAAAGACCTAATTTTAATTAAGTTACCAGATTATTTCCCTAAAGACTGTAACAATACACATTTCTGCCAGCAGCATATGAGAGTACTTTATTCCACAACTTTTCCAGCACTGCGCCGTAGAGTTCTTTTTTGCTTTGACAGTCTATTGTATGTCAAACTCCATCACATTATTACAAGAGAGCACCTTTTGTTATATTTCTTTACCATTTGGATTTGCTTTTTTGAACTTACCTTCTTTCCACTCTTTTTCTAATTTTTTTTTGGTTAATTTTTGAGAGGTCTTTGTCTATCCTCTGCAGTAGCAATATTTATTGAAAATCTATTGCTTGTCTAGCGCCTTTGTGAGTAGTCTATTTTGCCAGCAAAAGATTTAACTTTTGTATGGTATCTTTAATTTACAGCATTGGATTTCTAGTTGTGGTTAAGAGGGTCTTCCTTTCTCCAACATTGCACACGCATTTACTGGGATATTCTTTGACAATTTTGTGGTTTTATGTATTACAGTTAAGTGTCTAACCCATGTGGTATTTATTTTTGTATACAACGTATGTCAGTGGTCCAATTTTCATTTCCTCTCAGTTAATAGCCCATTGGGCCAACACTGTGTATTAAATAAACTACCTTTTCCCTCACTGCACTGAAATATAATACCTTTACCATACACTAAGTTCTTCTATATTCTGGGATCTATTTCTGGATTTTCAATTCTGTTTCCTTGATACACTTTTCTATCCTGTATCAATAGTACAGTTTTCATAGTAGCCACATAGTACCTGGGTTTTCGTTTTCATAGTAGCCACACAGTACTTTCTGTTATTTGGTGAGGCTTATCCTTTCTTTAACACTCTTTCCCAAATTTTTCCCAGCACTTATTATTCCATATAAATATTAGCATTATTTGATCCAATTGAAAAAATCTTATTGGGGTTCTAATTAGAGTTGCATTATAATTTATATGTTAATTTTGGGAGCAGAGTTTTCCTCACTTAGGTTCTGTCCCTTTTCTGTTAAACGGAAGGCTCTTCAGCTGTGGCTGGACATGATCAGATAGATAGTTTAAAGGTTCAGTGCAGAATGGAGGACAGATCAGACTGCAGTAAGACTGGATAGGGAGACCAATGTGTGGTGGTTGCCACCATCCAGAAAATGCTGAGTCCAGGCTAAGGCAGTGACAGGTGGGTCAAGAGGGTATTGAAAAAAGTTATTCAGCAGGTAAAACTCAACATTAAATTTTAATGGAACTGATTCAGAAATTGAAGGAGACAAAGGAGTATTTAATGGCTCAGGACCTTGACTGGATTGTGCCTGGATTCATGCGTGCGCCATTCATAAAGAGAAGTCAGAGTCAGGGAAACATTTCTAAGAGTGGAGAGACAATGAGCTCAATCTTGGACACATTTCATTTAGAAGTGCTTAATAATAGATATGAATTTGGAACTGAAGTGAGAAATCTGGGTTAGAAGTATAAGAGGAGTATCATAACTGATAGTTGAGAGTATGTGTACATGTGTGTGTGCGTACGCATGTGGTCGCATGTGCGCACGTGCATGTGTGTGTGTTTAGGGGTGATATTGCCCCAAAAGACCATGCAAAATAAGAAGATAAAAGTTCACTAAAGGAACTCTTCCACTCTCAATTTGAAACATCACATTTGACTTCATGCTTGGCAAAGTTACAAAGGATATTTCTACTTGTAAAGAAGCCAGACTGAGGAGAAATCTTCACTCAGTTTTCCCAAAATAGTTAGAAGGAAGCATGAAAACCCAAGCAGTTTTGGACACTGCGATCTGAAGACTGCTGGCAGGAATAAATATTTGTTTTATTTATGGTGTTGGGGAAGTCTAGTCACGAATTTAGGCAATTAAGAGAAAAATATATCATCTATATTACTCGGTGAAATAAAGGCTTGCATTTGCACACATTCACTTAACACACATGGAAACCCACATAAACCCACTGGTTTATGTAAAAGCTCCTCTTCAATTTCTTCATGTTGCTTTTGCTTTTGATAAGCTACCATGTTTATTTCTAATGATGAATTTCTTTAGGGAATGTGTCTCTTCACCTCCAATGATAATATTATCAGTATAGTCACATAGAGGTCCTGGATGGGGACTGCTTTGTTAAATGACATTTGGCAGGTGGCTGATGAGGTTTAGCCAATTGCCATGCCAGATATTTAGTAGCATAATGTATCATGGGTTGGATGCCAATGGTTCTTGGACTATTTCCTCTCTGTGCTTACGTGCTATGGACCCAGGGGGTGCCTAACAAAGTGGCACGCTTTATTCATCTGTGAATAACAGCATGTGCAAATGAAGCCTGGGAATCAGAGCTCTTCTTCCTCTGCTGGAGAAAAGAGAATGTTTTTGTGGCTCATCCTTAATTCTGCATTGGCCTCTAGGCTTATCCATATTGATTGTTCCCACATTTTCCATGCAGCCATTTGAATCAAAATGTGAGATCTTTCATTTTAAAAGTTGTATGCATCCAAATTTGAAATAGACCTTCAGTATGAGAACAGGAGATGTTTTGCTTTGAGCTAATTACACTGAATTAGGACAGTTAAAATTCTTACTTGAAACCCAGTCCCTTTATTAGTTATTGCAAAGTAATACTCATGACATATTTTATAATCATTTTATTTCATATTTAATGAATCATGCTTCTCACTCATTAACCTATTAACCAAACTCATATTATAGATATTCTATATACAATCACCGGGCTAGATGCTGTCCCACTGTATACACTTTCTTATATTTGCTTCTTACTGCTTTCATTTGTTTGCTCATTTCTTCATAAAACTTCCCCTTCGCTGTCTGGCAGAATAATACTAGTTTTCTTCATAATTTAATTCCATGCTCTTTTCATGCATTTTGTAATCCAATGTATTTTCAGAATAAAAAAAAAAAAGCCGTAGACTGATAGTCATGCCAGTATTTCCTTCTTTATCTTCACCAATCATATTTGGTTCATTTGGCAAAGATCATGTCATATTTTGTCCTGAATTTAATTGGATTGAGTAGACATTGGCTTTGAAATTTCATTCTCTAAACCACAAAAGAAAAGGAATGTTTTTATGAGTCAAGCAAACAGAGGGATCAATACTTTCCTGTTCCTAAGGCCATGAGTTAATGTAGCAATGTCCATCCTCTTTGATGCTCCTGGATGGACCTTCTAAATTGAAGCGCAGCTCCCATGGCATGCTGCCCTGGGGCAGTGGCTGAAGAGGCAGAGGAGGTGAGCACACCCAGGGTAGAGATGACTTTGGCCTGATTTTCCTCAAAGGAAACAGACCATGCAGGCTCGGTAGAGGAAAGGGAAGGGGGTATTGCCATGACAGTGAGCCCCAGTTCCATTCCATACAAGTGTGGCCTAGTTTGATGGCCACTGCTGTCACTGTGATTATTGTTTACGTATTCCTCTCCATTGTGCTGCTCAGGTCAATTTAACCTTATCTTCCAAGCACTTAACTCTGCCAAGTACTGGCTTAGGTGAATAAGGAAGAATCAATAAGGACGATTTCCTTACATGAGAATGTACATTCTAGTAGGGGATACAGACACATGAAGCAGGATAGATGCCACTTCCTAAGGCCAGAAAGCATCAATTAATTTAACTTTTGAATGGTAGGAAATCTTCTATTTTTCCCTAATATATCATTGCCTTCAAATGCTAACCAGAAATGTCTTTAAGAAACTGTATGTAAATCGCTAAAACACATATGGTATTTCCACTTATTTGTGCTTTCAACCAGCACTTTACTACCCCCCCTCAAAAAGGTGAATGCTATAAGAAAAAAACAATCATGTATTACCATTCAGAAATAATTGTAACCTTGGAAGGCTAATTTTCAAGCTGGAAAAAACTTTCCTGAAGAGGTTACCATAGTAATAGATAACTTATATTGAACATCTATTTTATGTGACTGTCTCAGAGCTAAACACTTGGCATGTATTATCTCATTAACCCTTCCAACAACCTAACAAGAAGAATATATTATTATATATTACTATCCTATTTTACAGACAAGAAAACAGAGACCTAGAGAGAGAAAGTAACTGGCAAAGCCTATGTGGATTTTGAAGAATGAAATGAAAATTGAACACAGGAAGGTCGATGACATTCTAAGTTCTAAGAGAACTTAATTATTATAGTGGTCTTACCCTCAGTCTTAATAGAAGGTACTGATTGCTGGCTACTTGCTATATTCCAGAGAGACGACAAAGTTTTTCATAACCACATTGCATTTCATTCTTGTTACAACCCGGAGAGGCTGAGACTATTCAATTCTAATTTACAACGAAGAAACTCTTTTCAATAATTGCTCAAGACCTGAAATTAGCATCTTTTCCTGTCATTCTTTATCTCCCTATCCTGCTTTACTATTTTTTTTTTGAAGATTTTATTTATTTGACAGAGAGAGACACAGCGAGAGAGGGAACACAAGCAGGGGGAGTGGGAGAGGGAGAAGCAGGCTTCCCGCGGAGCAGGGAGCCTGACGCAGGGCTCGATCCCAGGACCCTGGGACCATGACCTGAGCCGAAGGCAGACGCTTAACGACTGAGCCACCCAGGCGCCCCACAATTTTTTTTTTAATGGAACCTACTTCCATCTGACAGTTTTATATTGATTTGTATATTGTCAGTCTCTCCTCTCTCCGTCAGCGGCTCCTTATGTTTTGTTCACTGCTGCGTCCCCAGAGCCCAGAACCGTGCCTTAGAGATACTAGCCACATGACAAGTATCTGCCCAGTGGTTGAAGAATACAACACAAAAGGGGCCTGTGTGCTTTGGGGGCTGTCAGTTGCTGTTCTTGCATCCTGGGAGGAACTTGGTCTCTGTCCTTCCCACTGCTTCTTCCAAGGGCCTGACCTTGGAGCAGGCAGTTGAGCTTTTCACCCAGCCCTGACTTGGGAGTGTGTCTACCATTCCCCTTTTACATGGCCCTGACCCAGAGGAGGCAATGACCACAGTATCAACAAAAAGCAGCTCTGAAATCATGTAAAGTCCAGAAATGACGTCTGGCAAATCCTCAAGTTCCCATTAGCTAAATGATGGGACGTAGCAGATGCACTTTAGACCTTCTCCTTGAGTCTGGCATTGATGCCAAATTAACAGTATTCCATCCATAACTCTTCCAGAGAACAGGCTGAATTTCTTGGCCTAATGTTTGTCGTCCTGGCATCGTATTGTCAAGGAAAAAGTGTCTAGGGATTTGTCTCCAACAGCCCCAAGCAATGATGTGGTCCTTTCAACATCCAGAAACTCCCCATCTCTTTCAACTGCCAGCTTTTGCATCCTGGCCTTCGGGATGCCACGAATATATGTGGAACGCATGGAGTCTGACCCCGGAATAATTGTTCCGGTGAATTGAATCAGACATAGTGTCTCCTGAAATCTAGCCCTTGTCTATTTCTTCAGCTTCATGTCCTACTACCTCCTGATGAAGCTGCTTCATGTCAGCCATGCTGCTACCACTCCGTGTTTGCTCACGCTCTCCCCGCTTCCTCCCCAACACCCCCCCCCCTCCCCCGCCCCGGTATGAGCAGGGCTGTCACTCACCATCACACCCTTGCAGAGTGCCAGATACTAAGGAGTGCGGTGATGCTCTGAGGTAACTGTCAGAAAATGGTATGACCCTCTGGCATCTCCCCAAATGATTTCTCATGGAAACAGTACTAGAGTTAATATACTGTGATCATAGCCTTTAAGCAAATTACTCCAAGATTTATGTGCCGCTGAATCAGAAAATAGGCTGTATGTGACACAAAGACAGAACGTGTAGTATTTGCAAACCTCTTAAGGGCGCCTGGGTGGCTCAGTTGGTTAAGCGACTGCCTTTGGCTCAGGTCATGATCCTGGAGTCCCGGGATCGAGTCCCGCATCGGGCTCCCTGCTCGGCAGGGAGTCTGCTTCTCCCTCTGACCCTCCTCCCTCTCATGCTCTCTGTCTCTCATTCTCTCTGTCTCAAATAAATAAATAAAATCTTTAAAAAAAAAAAAAAAAAAACCTCTTGGTAGAAATCCTCTTTGTTTGCATGTTGAAATTACCTGACTGCAGTGTTTTTAGAAAACAGACAGAAGCTGGCCCTTCAGTGTTTCCAGTGAGGAAAGAAAGTTGCTCATAATCTCAGCTTTGAGGGAAGAAGGGGGTTAGGACACCTTTCCATCTCGGAATAGTTGCCTGCTCAGACAACTATCACCCCCCACTCCCCACACACCTTTGTATTTCACTCCAAAGAACAAGTGAACTGGCCTTTCTCCATGGCTTCAACCATTCATAAAATCAGGCCCCCTGCTGAAAGAAAAAAAGATCAGGCCCCCCACCTTCAGAGAGCAGGGGCAGCTGGGGTCCTCTATGAGTATTACTGGGCCCTGTAATTTTTAGGCAGTAGGGTTTGATAAAACTCAAGTGGCTGCTCTCTGTCCCTTTGCTTCCTGAAGCTTCCATCTCCTGTGGTTGAATGAATCACAGCAAGGACAACCCAGAAGAGAGGTGTCATCATTCCTTTTGGAGACTGTAAGACCAGCAGTGAGCAAAACAGATGACTTCCTTACCGTCCCGGAGGATAGATTCTGTGGGTGTTGCCATGACGCCCTGAGCTGATTTCTATGTAGGCCTCTTCAGCATCGGGCTGCAATTGTTGGTTTATGTGCCTGTCTTGTGGACTGTGAAAGCCTCTGGAGTCCTATTCATCGTTGTGTCCACAGTGCCTAGAATAACCCCAGCTCCCAATCAGTCACACATGGACTGTTTGGTGAATGAATGAAACTGATCACAATCACATAGATTTATATATAAAAGTAGGGTGCTTAGAAGCCTTCCTTACTCATTTTGGGGGGAGAAGTGTTTTGGGGAGATCTTTATCCATACATTTTTGGAGAAGTGAGAGAAATACTTCAACTTGCACTAACTTTTATATGATGAAGTACTGCTCCAGCGTGGAAGAATTTGAGCTTGGGCCAGCAAAGGTAAAGGAGTCAAGAACGGTAGACGGTGAATCATGAGAAAGAAGAGAGATCACGTTCAAAATACTCACAGATCAGTTGGGTGTGGGGCTGGGAGCTGGCAGTGAATGAGAAAAATGTTCTAGAATTGCACTGATGTGAAGACCGATTTCTACAAAGTTAGAAATGAGGGCAGTATTTCTGCAGCCCAGCATGCCTGCACAGGCTGCTCATCCTTCAGCTGCACTTCAATTCAGTGAAAAGTCCTCAGATAAACTCTGGAAGGATATAGGAGAAATGTAGGAAGCAACATGGAGACAACTTACCTTTTGTTTCAGTAATGAGAGAAAAGAAATACAGATGTAGTTTGTGTACTCAAGAAGTATATCCTTTGTGCTCTTAGCTATAGTTCTTTAGGGTGACTATATTTAACATGAAGTATTACCTTTCGTTTGTTATTTGTCTTAATTTTCCCTTTTACCTTCTTAAAGATAGATTTAAATTGCAAACTCTATTTCCTGATTTCCTTCATGATATAATAAAAAAACAAGAGTCCTCACAAATTTAATTAAGCATTGACTATTTGGTTTTTATGTACTTCTTTGGATATAATAGGGGGACATTTGTTCCCTCCTACTCCCCCTCTCCCCCCTTTCTCTTTTGCTCCCAGACTAGCTCTCACTTTCACTTATCAAGTCTGGTAAAAATATAAAATAACAAGACTGTGTCAGACAAGGAAAACTTTTAAGAAGTCAACTTACGACAGAAGTCAATGTACAAATGAGTAAGTCCCTCCCCTGCTCATTTGCTGTAACAATTTACAACTTTTCAGAATCATAAACTTATGTGTAGATTTTCTCTCAAAAACTTTCTGTGCAATGTTGAAAGGCCTGGCAGCTTCCCTCTGGCCAGTAAGTCATATGCTCTCTTGCTAAATCCCTCACAATGCCATTACTCCCATTGCTTTCCCTAGGGGCTTCTCGAGTTTGCGCTTGGGTGTCCTGCCACCACCTATCACCGCGAACACTCTCAAAGCCATATTTATCACCTTTCTCCAAAATGGCTACTTAGCCTGAACCCCAGTTGCCACTGCTTAGGATCCTCAGTTTTCCCATTTCCTGCTGCATCACAACTGAACGCTCACTGCATTTCTCTTATTTTTTTGAAAGTCTTTCAACATCTTTCTTCAACATCTTCTTTAGGATTGTAGACATTAAAAAAATCTTCGCTGTAATGAACATAGATGGAGGTTTTCAGCCCTGATACACACTAACTTGAAAGAAAGAAAAAATCCACTTGTATATTAACATTTTTTTCACTCATTTGCCATACCGACAATGCAAATATAAATTTAGTCTAAGTGTGCTGACTCATGAGCCACAGTGTACAGCCTTTCTTCGTCCTCCATCTAAGAGATACAAGAAGATGCTTTTTTGCAACACTTTAGTGTGTTTTAAATACTCTAATAAACTTCTCTTCTTATCCTTATCCCTTCCTATTTCTCTTGTATAAAACAACTCTAAGGCATAACTTTATGGCTGTTCTGACATGTATTTGTCATTGATGGTCATATAAATTCCAAGGAAACCTCTACTGTAATTTTCAAAATTATTATTAAATCTCTAATGATTCTTCAAATTTGATTGTAAAGCATAGACTGGTCAGACACGCCCCATTTTCTGAACAGTAGTGATGTTGACCCTTGTGCTACTTCAGAAAACCATAGAAACAAATCAGTAAATAATAGCTAGGGCAACATATTTTTTAAAACTGGAAATATGGGGGTGTCTGGGTGGCTCAGTCCTTAAGCATCTGCCTTCGGCTCAGGTCATGATCCAGGGTCCTGGGATCGAGCCCTGCATTGGGCTCCCTGCTCAGTGCGGAGCCTGCTTCTCCCTCTCCCACTCCCCCTGCTTGTGTTCCCTCTCTCACTGTGTCTCTCTCTCTGTCAAATAAATAAAATCTTAAAAAACAAAACAAAACTGGAAATATGCCATGCAGTACTTAACGTGGTTCCAGTGATGAGATAAAGTATCAGAATCCTGTATGAAAACCAGAACTGGGGCGCCTGGGTGGCTCAGTTGGTTAAGCGACTGCCTTCGGCTCAGGTCATGATCCTGGAGTCCCGGGATCGAGTCCCGCATCGGGCTCCCTGCTCGGCGGGGGGTCTGCTTCGTCCTCTGACCCTATCCTCTCTCATGTGTTCTCTCTCTCTCATTCTCCCTCTCTCAAATAAATAAATAAAATCTTTAAAAAAAAAAAAAAAAAGAAAACCAGAACTAAATGTGCAGCTGACACAATGACAGGGTCATTGTTGGATTTCTTAGGATAACATTGACAAGATTCTTATGATAACATTTTAAACTGCTTTTGGGAACACACCAAGCTGATAATTATCATTATCGCAGTTCTTTCCGAGTTTGAAAAATGTGTTTTATCACCTCCCCTACTGTGATTTTGCAACTCTGGTACCCATTTTTAAAAAGTATTTTGAATGTAGTGGCTGAATTAGTAAATATTTTGCTTTAAGTTTTAAAATGTTAATTGTGGAGCCTGTGGAGATATATAAATATATATTTACATATTTATATATGCATATACACACAGTGATTATTGTACTTTTATTTAGATCTCTAGTTGTTACCCCACGTTCTTAGATTAAAAATTGTTGATTACATATAGTTATAACTAACTCTAGCTCACAGTAAGTAGAAGGCAATTTATTGTGAGGATAGGATGGTGTCTCATGGAAACCACAGAAAGCTGGACCACAGAAATGTCCTGGAAGCAATATGACTGCTCTCTCTGTCTCTCATCTCTTTGCTTCCCTCTGGGCATGGGCTTTCTTCTTCCTTTTTTCTTGAAACCAAATTCTTCCACTTCAGTCTCCATGGTGGAAAATGGATGCCAACAACACATTCCAAGCTTACACCTCAACTCCTCAAAAGAACAGCCAGACTCTGTTTAAACTCTCCGAATTATACATACCCTTAGGTAGCAGCTTATTGGTCCAGCTTGATCTTGTGTCCAGCACTGAACCAATCAGTTGTGACCAAAGGCAGGTCACATTATCCAAATATGCTTGCTTATGAAAATATGAGCAAGAGGGGTGCCTGAGTGGCTCAGCCGTTAAGCGTCTGCCTTCGGCTCAGGTCATGATCCCAGGGTCCTGGGATCGAGCCCCGCATCGGGCTCCCTGCTCAGAGGGAAGCCTGCTTCTCCCTCTCCCACTCCCCCTGCTTGTGTTCCCTCTCTCGCTGTGTCTCTCTCTGTCAAATAAATTAAAAAAAAAAAGATAAGAAAATATGAGAAAGAAAGGAGTGGGGGAACCAGTTCCTAGAAACCAGGGTACTGGTGTAAACCTATGCCAATTGGACTGACATTTTCCAAAACACATTCTCTTTCCACATTTTTTCTGTGGCTCATCTGCCTCTTCCTTCTTTTCTTTTTTTACTTTCTCTTCTCCTTTAAAAATTTTCTACTTCTCTTCTTCCTTCACTTTTTCATCATTTTTGTCTTCTGCAAAATAGTTCCCCCTTCCTTGGATAACATGATCTTTTCTCTCAACTTTACAAAAAAGACAAAATTCCTTTCCTTGAGTCTTTTCAGGATTACTCTAACCAATTCAAAGTTCTTGAAAAAAAATAATATCAACAGCAACATGCCTTTGACAACACTTCTGCCTCCCAGACTTGTTCTCACTTGTCTTTCTGTGTGCTCAGTCTAGTGAGGATGGAGGTCCACTGAGAGCAGCCAGGACCCAACCTTCATTTCTGCATGAATCCCTGGTGATGCTCTAACACATTGCTCCATTTCATATACAAATCAGCAATAGGATATATCTGTCTGAAGAATATCTCATCTGAAACACCATTGAGATACCAGGTTATATTAGATAATATCTTTCAATACTTGATTAAAAAACATCTAGACACACATAGTACATCTGTAACATATGCAATGAATGTGTGAGAATAGTTTTTAAATTATTTTACAGACCAATGCCATTTGAAATGTTAATATAGTAAAAGCTTGAGAGATTCAAAGTCATTATGAAACTGAATTTTTCAATTAACATTTTTAACATTCCTGAAATATATTTATCTAGAAATGAAGTAGTTGAAGTTTGACAACTACAACTGGAGGATGTGTGTTCATAAGTAAATTAAATTAAATAAGGTTATTCAGCCATGACAAAGTGGTATGATTTATTGCAAGGAATAAATGCTGAATAACAATATTTAAACACATCTCTCTGCATCAACAGAGACTAATAAAGTTCTGTTGTGCTCATATGCATTGATTAATTAGAAATTGATTCAAATTTATTTACTTAGCTTAATTTATCATGTCCAAGGCAATTTAATATTTCAAGATACAGTGCATATGTTGAGTAGAGAAGCCCAAGAACTTGGTCCCAATATTGAAAATGAGGTAGGAGGTATGTAAAATAAATACCTAATAGAAGAAGGGTGAGCAGAAAAGAGTTAAAAGTTTATCTCTAGCCCTGTGTTGGAACACCTCAGAAAAAATCTTCCCTTTAATTTTACACTCTGTAAGTGAAAACAAGAGTTGCCTTCATTAGATAGCATCAAAATATTGCCTTAATAGTCTAGCGTTTCTCACAAAAGCAAGAGCCCTGAAAGGTTTAGGAGCAGAGTGAATTGCAAAGAGGGATGGATTCACCAACGGATATTGTCATTAGGGCCCACTCAATCTCTCTCCGTATCTCGGCTTGGTTCTTCTAGGTTGCTCTGTTGATGGGCAGTTTCCTGGCTTGTGGGGGCAAGGTGGTTACCAGCTGTTTCAGATTTTTCACCTACTAACACAAAATTATTCTGGAATTGTGTCTCATTACCTTTGAGCCTTTGGCACTGGGTCACGTGCCCATTCCTGATTCTGGGGAAGGTTCTCTTCCCACAAGAAGTACGTGGTCTAAGAGTGATTCTCCAAGTGTAACTGCAGGGTTGTTATTTTCAAAAGGAGAGGGAGCTCTGAATAAACAAAAATAACATTCACCTTACCACCATATGGGGGCTTCTAAGCAACTCTTTGATGGGAAGAGATGGAGGGGATCACATTGCCTCCTGCTCAGGAAGAAAGCATTAGCTCTTGCTTAGCAGACAGAAATGTTGACGTCTCAGTGCGCACACACACACACACACACACACACACACACACCCTGAGGCAGAGATAAGATAAAAGAAGGTAAAATTTAAGAATAGTAGTAGCTGAGTCAAATTTCAGGAAATACCATAAAATGTAGAGAAAATCAATAAGGATCACTGTAAGATTCCAGAAGAAAATATTAACTGGCTATAAAACCAGTAAAAACTTGCCACTCCCTCACTAGTTGATGAAAACCAGGTTCATAGCTAAGTAATGGCTTTACCCCTATAAGTACATACCTCAGTTAAGTCTTTTTAACTTGTGCCATATAATCTACTCACACTGATTCTTTAAAAATCAATTTAATTGGTCTAAAATTTCAGTAAAAGATTCCATTCAAGCAATGTTAAACCAAAAAGATCTAAATCTAGATGGTCCCCAATTATCACCCAGAAGTCACTTTTCTGGAATTCATGAAGAGACCAACTTTGAGTATCTCATCTTAGTTGTGCACATCTGTATTTTCAGTATATCTCTTCCTGGGTTAATTGGAAGAAATGCAGATTTAGAGAGACCCCCTAATCTCTCCAAATATTTCAATATTTGCATGCATCACTGCTGATTGCTCATGGTGCTAAAATATGGTGGTTCAGCTGATTTTTAAGAGCGCTGAGATTACAACCATGACCCTTGGAAATCTGATAATTTTACCTCAGGCTATCTTTCTCAACCTTAAGACAAAATTAGGAAGAAAAAAAAAACACACAAAAGAAAACACAACATATTTTTTTCTTCTGGTTTCCTACCCTGACTCTTAGGTGTTTCTTCCTACTCAAGGGGCTGTCCACAGTTTCTTCTTTTTCCAGCTCTACCCTTTAGTATCTTCATTATTCAAAGCAAAACCCTATCCCAACTAGTGTCCCCCCCCCCCCTTAAAATTAACAGCAAATGGGAACTAAGCAAAAGGAATAAACTTCACAAGGGAATTTGCATTTAAGAGTTCAGTAACTCAAAGATATCTCCCAGTGGTATCATATGGAAAGGAGCCATTTTTCAGTAGGGACCTCTGTTTTATCCCCTAACTGTGTATCAAGGAATAAAACATAAAGTTGGTCAGCATCTTGCCCTTTGCTTGAGGCCTACATCCCAAGGAACTTAGTAGCACAGGAAAGGTCCCCTGAAGAGTGTGTGCTGGTTTTTCACAGTACATACAAGAAGTCATTGAAACTGCAGACTATGAAATCTACAACTGCTGTTTAATTCATGGTTTAAGTAATTGTGACATTTGTCCTAACAATTTTTATTCTAGATATTGGACCTGATTATCTTGCCGATAGAGAGATTTTAGCCACTTGGCAAAAAAAGGTTAACTTTAATTCCAACTTTGAGGTTGAAGAAATATAGACCATCTGGACTAGAACTATAAGAAAACGTTCAGTTCCTGTCTATGGTGCTATCCATAGCATCTTTCAAATACTATTATGGACTAAAAGCACATCAACCATGAAACATTTTGTGTTTATATTCATACCAATGACTTTAATTTATGTTGTGTTAACATATCAATATCATTAATTTGGGCATTTTATGGTATGCTTTCAGTCAAACGGATCAATATTTTTCTAAATTGGTATATAAATACTGTTTAAATAACAATTATTTCTTTTTATTTTTTTTTTTAAAGATTTTATTTATTTATTTGAGAGAGAGAATGAGATAGAGAGAGCATGAGAGGGGGGAGGGCCAGAGGGAGAAGCAGACTCCCTGCTGAGCAGGGAGCCCGATGCGGGACTCCATCCCGGGACTCCAGGATCGTGACCTGAGCTGAAGGCAGTCGCTTAACCAACTGAGCCACCCAGGCGCCCCAACAATTATTTCTTTTTAAATTATTAAGTCAATAGAATGCAGAAAGTTGTTTAGATATTATTGTCCCAATAATTTATAAATGATGGATATTTGAAAAGTCATAAAAATTCCATTGTGCTATATATACATATTCCTCTGATTATATTATTGCCCAGGTATAGTTTTCAGATATCCTGTCTCAAAACTCTTTTTTTTCTGTTTTCCACTAGGGAATTATGTTTTAGATTTGAATTTAGTAGGATGCTATAGTAAAGTTTTACATTTGAACTTAACATGATGTTGCAGATGTCTTCTGTTAGAAAAAACACACTACAAGTGGTTTTTCATATCTTTCACATGGATTTTTTGATCAAATACTTTCTGTAATGTAATTAGCATATCAGAAGGACTGGCCATGTTTAAATTCAAATTACCTTCTGCTTGCTTCCTATTTCATTAGCAGAATTGAAATTAAATACAAGGAAACAATCTGTTACTAGAATTTTTTTTCATGTTGACATTCCAATCCCACCCCAGTCTATTCTACATTTACTAAGACTTGCTTTTACCTTTGAGCCGTGGACTATTTTGATTAAATTTGAGATCTATTGCTGTAAGTTGTTTTTTTGACTAAATTGTCTAGTTGTTTTATTTGATCCATCAATTCATTCAAAGTGATGGATTTCATAGCTCTTTTTAGACATAGCTTACCACAAAATCAACTTATGGAAGGAAAATTAATGAAGTAGAGAAATGAACCATTGACATCTGGTCACTTGTGTTTGTCAGGAAAGGAAAGATAGTATTTAAAGACATCGTCACTTTATTAAAGAAATACACACACTGTTTGTTGATATTATGTAAGCTCATCTCCATAGAAGAACTGTATGAAACTAAGTATGAAGTATGGCTTATTTCAAAGAAAAAAAAATTAAAAGACAGGTAGGTATATAAACCAGAGTGAAACTTAGTTACAGTGTTTAAAGACAGTATCCAAGAAACATGTGAAACATTTTTCTAAAAAAGTGAGTACATTTGTGACAAATTATTCCTTCCCAATTACTCTGAATGATCTTGACTGGCCACTGCCATCACCATACCTGAATTTATTTTGGATATTGACTATGTAAAGGCCATCAGTGATTGATTGATTGATTATTTTTTAAAGATTTTATTTATTCATTTGACAGAGAGAGACACAGCGAGAGAGGGAACACAAGCAGGGGGAGTGGGAGAGGGAGAAGCAGGCTTCCCGCGGAGCAGGGAGCCCAATGCGGGGCTCAATCCCAGGACCTGGGATCATGACCTGAGCCGAAGGCAGACACTTAATTGACTGAGCCACCCAGGCACCCCAAGACCATCAGTGATTTAATCTTGCAGGATGCTAGAAGACAAACACATTAAGATTGTCTTTCATGTTAACACATACAGGGGAAAAATGAAAAATTCACTGAACAGCTAGATTATCAAAGAGTCAGGTAATTAGCATATATTCTTATAGGCATATTTTTCAACAAAGAAAAAAATTCAACTTTTCTTGGAGATGTTTTGTGTAATGTGCCCGGAGTCTTGAAACACTATCTAGAGATGACTGTAACATTTATTATTGCAGAATAGCTATTTGTAGCAATTTTTAAATTTTTTAAGGAGGCATATAAGTGTTGTCCCTAAAGAGTTGTCCTGGAAAGTTATGCCACTTTTTAATAATGCCAAATTTCTGTAAAACATTCTAACACTTGTAGAATATTTTCAAACCTTACTGTTGACCCACACAGAGAATGGCATGACTCAACTCCAGCTCCTCTGTTACCACACCTGATTCAGAATGAGTTTTAGCTCTTTCCAAATATCAAATTCAGCACTAAAGTACCAAGCTTTTTACTGCTAAGATGTATTTCAAAGACACTGAAAGCAATTTTACAAGTAGAATTTTGAGAAACATCTTGAACAGGAACATTGTCATAAGAATGTGGCCTTAGGTGACTAATCATTTGTCATTTAGATATTAGAATTTGATGTAAGTGTTTAAATCCCTCTCATTACTTTATAGCCTTACAACATAATAAAGGGAGATATAAATCATCAAAACAAAAAAAGAAACCTTAACTTCATTTGGACAAAGAACATCAGACTCACAAACTAGTTTTGGTCATGCTCCCTACTAATTCGTTTCTCTACATGGCTATTTATGTCATCACAGATGCAAAAGTGAGGCCAAATAAATAACCGTCTAAACCCCTTTATTGCATTGCACAGAGGACTAAAGGTAAGAGGTAGGATGTTAGAAGAACACTTGTGTTAATGAGCAAAAATAAATATATTTACACACATAAGACAATGGATAAATGGGATAGACCCTGGTTTTCTAAATAATCCTTTCATTTGTTTCTGCTAGTTATTACTGTAATTGACACTACTATATTAATTTACATTCAAAGCAAAAAAATAACTTTTCTTCAGTGCTCCAATACACAACACACTCTCTGTAATAAGGAACTCATGAAGTCCTCCACTAGATTATTGCCAGGAGAAAATTTGCTTTACAAATTTCTAACAAACAGGAGGTATTCTAAAGCAGTAGTCATAAAAGGAAAAATATTTTGACATAAAGGGTTTGTAAAACCATCACCAGGGTCAATAGTATAATGGTTGTCTTTTTTATTGACAGCAACATAACAACCAACTTTTGATATTATTATGTAAAAATCGAGACTATCACAGTTCCTGATGTAAATGCAGTGGGTGTGTTTGGTAAATTAATGGACAGTTGAAATATCCTGGGTCTTTGAATAAAAACTCAGAATTAAAATAGAAGGAGAATCCTTTGGATTTAAAATATTCAACTTCACTACTTAACCTACTTTGGAAAAAGTCATTTGATCTGACTCCTCCTCATTTTCCTTCCCTGAGAATTCTCCTCTCTCAGGAAAGGGCGTCCTCTTTCATGTGGTTTGCAGTAGAAATAGAGAAAAGAGCATAGATTAGTGATGAAGGAAAAGGATTCCCATGTATCCTGATTCAGTTTTGGTGATCAGTGGAAAGAGAGATGTCTAATTCTTACTTGGTTTTCCATTTGATTTGCTCACTTGGCATTTCAAATATTTTATAATATGCTAAGGAAGGAAAATTAGAAGGGACAGATCATAGAAGTCATCTGGTCCAAACTCCACTTGGTTGAGAAAACCAAGTACTACCTGTATCGGGTGGTGGTTGTGAGAATAAAATGAATTTATACATATAGATGTAAAGTACTTAGAACCTGGGACCCAGAAAACATGCTCTAAGTGTTCATCATCATTGCATACTCTAGGCATATTTTTCTGAGTGCTTTTATCACTGACATTTAAATAAGATTTTGTTTTCATTAAATAAAGAGTTGAAAATAATCAAAATGGGCTCCACTATCTCATCTAGAGGGATGGCTTTTGCACTTAGTTAAGCAGGACTAGGGAAATGCCATCCAACTCTGGCATGAGCTCTGATTGAGTAAAAAAATCTTTACATTTTTTCCAAAAAATGAGATTTGAGCCTTCCATGTAGGATAATTCTCTGGCTGGGAATATTTAAATAGTTTTATGACAGAAGTCACATACATACAAATGTTGATCCATACACTGTTGAAAAATTACTGGACTAATGGTTACTATTTTTTAAATGGGAGTTCACATAAATATCTTAAATTCCTACTTCTTTTGAAAAAAGGGAAGACCTGACAATATGTCCTATGTACAGCGATCAGCTCGTGTGGAGCAGAGGTACCCTCCTTGAGAGTGGAGAAGCAATGGCCAGAATGCCACAGTCCTTAGCGTTCCCTATCACTTTACATCTAGCGTTTGGACTAGTGTTTCCCCCAAATATGTTTGTGTTCATGGTTCCTTCTTTTAGTAGGAAATCATGAACAGTGCAAATAAAAACAAGTGAGGAGCAATCCTGTTACGTGATACATAAATGGTGATTTCCTCTGAATGATATGGCTAGTTATTATATATGTTTGTTGCTTTTTTTGGCTGTTCTATCTACTGCAGAGACTATAGGCATTAATATTTCAAAATGAGGCCCTTGCTTCCCTAGTGGCAGCATGGCAGGCTGATCGTGTCATGAGCTTCCCAAATTTCTCATCCTTACATCCATCCATCAGAGTGGAAGTTAAGCTTTAGAGTGATTTTTTTTTTTAAAAGATTTTATTTGACAGAGAGAGACACAGCGAGAGAGGGAACACAAGCAGGGGGAGTGGGAGAGGGAGAGGGAGAAGCAGGCTTCCCGCCGAGCAGGGAGCCCGATGTGGGACTTGATCCCAGGACCCTGGGATCATGACCTGAGCCGAAGGCAGACGCTTAACCGACTGAGCCACCCAGGCGCCCCTAGAGTGATTTTTAAAAGAATTTTGATTTTCCACTTCAAGTTAATGTTACAGAATGTGTGGTGCTGTCATGCTGTCATTTGCTGGTAACATGCCTGAGTCAGTAATATTGAAGTACAGCTTCAAGATCCCTAGCTCTGAGACTAATGCTTCAAAATCTGGTCCTCAGTTCAAAATTATTAATTAAATTGTTGCCTTTATTACTGTTTATATCATCGTCAGCATCCAAATCTGGCCATCCCAACTTCAAAGAGGAACATATGGAAATTGATGGATCAATTGATAGATGAAATATAGTAAGTTTGAGGTCTAATCTTTTTTCCCAGTTGTTTTAAATAATCGGAGATTAGAGCTCTGTGAGGATACTTTCTCTTCATCGACTCTTCCAGTTTAGACCTACAGTTTAGACCAATTGTACTCAGGAAGGAACCACTCATTTTAGTAGATCTGAAAGACAGAGTTGACCGTGGGATAGTTGTGTTAAGAGCTGTGTCACAAGGCGGTTAGTTCTGAGCACACATAGAGACAGATACTATTCTAAAACATCAGAGTTTAAGAGGAATCATTGCAGTCTTTGCTCCATGTCGGAAATAGGGAGGCAGAGTTTTACCTCTCCTGTTCATTTCTGATGTGGCTGATTTCTAACTCTGTTGACATCAAGAAAATATTATTTTCAACCCTATCCAAGTATGTGCGGATGAATTACGTATACAAAAAAGGCAAGCGGGCATTTGAGTGTGCAAATGTGAAGGCCTTTAATAATTTGTAATTAGTTATAGGGACCCATGGCTTTTTTAAAAATGCAAAACTGTTCATTCCTTCTTTATTCAGAATAGTTGAATCTAAATTATAGCCTTTCTCATTTATGGTGACAGATTAAATAACAACTCTCCATCTCTGTTTCCCAATGACCTAACTTTCCAATGATCTAATAAGGAGCAAATATTAAAATATGCTCTGGGGCTTTCCACTCTGGCTGCCCAACAGACTCATGAAAAGGAGTGATTTGTGGTATCTTTATAAACCAAGAACAGTTAACATTTTTAGGTTTGTAGATTAAAAAAATAATTTCCATTTGCATAAGGATATTTCTGATTTATTCCCTCTCTTTTTCAAATGATACTCTCACCACCATCTTGTCTTGTGATTCTCAATTCTGACCGTGCAAGAGAAGTACCAGGAGTTTTATTATTTTAGATCTTGTTTAAATATCGGTATTAGCCCTACTCTAAAGATTCTGATTTAATTGATTACAATGAAGCTGAGTATTTTGTTCAAAACTCTGTAGGTGGCTCTAATGTGAAAACCACTGGTTTATTCTGTCACCTAAATGACTTCTCTTTCCCTTTAATGTTTCATACTGAGAGCTCATTTCCCCTCCCTATTGTTTAGCAATCGGTCACCTGGGAACCTCTGAGCAGGTTGAACCTATGGATACCCCTCCTCAAAGGCTGACAGATGCTGAGAAAAAACCCTCAGGAATCCAGGATTAAAGCATATTCCTGGATCTGCTCATAGAATCATGGAGGGTTGGGCGCCTGGGTGGCTCAGTTGGTTAAGCGACTGCCTTCGGCTCAGGTCATGATCCTGGAGTCCCGGGATCGAGTCCCGCATCGGGCTCCCTGCTCGGCGGGGAGTCTGCTTCTCCCTCTCCCGCTCCCCCCTCTTGTGCTCTTTCTCTCTCTCACTCTCTCTCTCAAATAAATAAATAAAATCTTTAAAAAAAAAAAGAATCATGGAGGGTTAAGGTTTGAAGGGACCTTAGCTACTGTGTTACAGAAAGTTCCATTTTGCAGATGATGAAACAGAAGTGTGAAGATGTAGGAATCAAAGAACTAGTGACAGCAGAGCTCAGATGAGAACCAGATATGATGGGGCATCTAGGCTCGCTCAGTCTCTGCTCCATCCTGATGTCATCCCTGTTATAGGAGAGTAATGAGTCCCTCCAGATAAGCATCAAGGCAGAGGAAAGTCACATCCTAAGTCAAACCTACCAGGTGTGAAGTTTCTCTATGTGTTAGGCCTTCAAAGAAAATAGGACAAATGTTGCCCAACATTTCAAAGTACTACTTTGAAAAGGATAGGCCTTGTAAGTTTTGAAACTTCTAAGTTGCTAACATTCAGTTATATGTTAGATCATATTTCATGATCCAAACTTAATATCCAAGAGTTACTAGTTGTTTGAATACTAAATAGTATTATTTATGACTATTGTTTTCACTCATGGTATTCAGTATTAGTGTAATGTACCTCCAAGTCTTGTAAATTTAAAAAAAAAATTACCCTCATCCAGAGGAATGGGGATGAAGGCAAAGATCAAATTGCACAGTTTTTCAGTTTCATTCAGTCACTCCGGGATCACTTGCATAAAGAAAGATCAAACATAGCCTCTCTGTGAGAACCACCGCCTGAGTTTAGAAGATCTAGATTGTTTAAAATGTGTAGAAGAGGGGGTACCTGGGTGGCTCAGTCATTAAGCATCTGCCTTCGGCTCAGGTCATGATCCCAGGGTCCTGGGATTGAGCCCCGCGTCAGGCTCCCTGCTCCTCGGGAAGCCTGCTTCTCCCTCTCCCACTCCCCCTGCTTGTGTTCCCTCTCTCGCTGTGTCTCTCTCTGTCAAATAAATAAATAAAATCTTCAAAAAATGTGTAGAAGATACGGGCTTGGTCAGCAAGTGTGCAGGTCACTTTCCCTGTAGAAACTGTCCCCCTATTTGTTGAGTGTGGAGGATGACTGCAGAGAATGGAGAGTAAGCTTGAATCTGGGACCTGTGAGTACAAGGAGATGGAACGTGTTGGACTGTCCTTCAGAATACAGAGGCCAAGAGCAGTCCACAATTGGGTCTCCCAGCCCCTTTCCCTTCCCATTGAGTAAGATACTGACCACGGGATTTCCCAAACAGCAAAGCTGCCATTTCTGTCAGTGGGATGACCAGAAAGAGTAAAGCCAGGGGTCAGTTACTGAAGGTGCAGGGAAGCCAGGTCCTACCCCAGTTCACAGCAGCCTTACTGTTGCTCAGGCCTTTTCCAGCAGTATCACTGGGGTGTATGCTTTCCCTTCAGCAATACTTACCAGTAGGAGGTAAGGAAGAATTTCCCAGAGAGGGAGAAGACTCAGGTTTGACCCCTGGACTGAGCTGAATTTCTCCCTTTGTTTCTTTGCTTTGGCAGACTGAAGTGAGCGGGTGCTGGGGGCGCTGTCATTGTTCCTTTAGTCTTTTGTTTGGCCTTCCTCCACGGTCTCAGTACGCACTCTTACATCTGGTATGTGGTGATTCAAGGAAACCTCTTCATGTATGTTCAAGGTGTGTCCTTTCTTTTCTTGACTGGATGTATAAACTGGTTGGCATGGATCAGATTTTCTTTTGGGCCAAGTCCATTATTTTAATATCCTCTTAACATTTTTCAAGTTTCTTGCTGAGGGATTTTACCCTTTTCTATTTTTCTAAATGGCTACAGATACTTATTTTTAAATTCTTTAGTCATTTCAATGGAATATGGGGCAAAAGAAGTTTCAATGTGTAGGCTCAATTTGCCAGGAGAAATTCCCTGACTGGAATGGGGGACATTGAGATGTCTTCTCTGAAGATTATAAAGTCTAGCTGGACTAGTATCATTCTACAAAACTTTTATTAAGATCCTAAATGTAGGAAGAGGAATAGTCCAAGGGCTACACATCATTCAATGTCATTCCAGTCTAAAGCCTATGTTGATTGAGCATTTGAAGATTTGGAAAGGAGATGTTGGTGGTGAGCAATCATGTGAGAAGTGGTAGCTTAAATAATTCTTCATTGGCAGTTCTTAGCTTATGTAAACATTTTGATTTAGGTAGGGTAGGACTCATTTATTCACCTTTTCATTTATTCAATTCATATTTATTGAGTGTTTATGTTATGCCTGACACTGTAGCTGAAATATATCAATAAAAAATACAATGTTCCTTCTATGAACTTATATCTAGAAGGGGAAAGAAACACAAAGCTAGCAAGAAAATAATTAGATAACAATTTTACATAGTGATGATGCTTATCACGAAAAATAAAGAAAGAGGGTAGAGAAGTACAGAAACTGGGGATGGGGGCTTTCAGATAGGGCAATTGGAGGTCCTCAGGATGGATGGCTTTTGAGCAGAGGTCTAAATGATATGAAGTAGCAAGCTATGCAAAGTTCAGAAAGAAGCATATCCAGAGAGAAGGACCATGGAGCTTGGCTGGTGAGAGAAAAAACAAGCTTGCAAGCAAGAGTGGGAAGTCCTTGTAAACATAGAAAGGAGTTTGGATTTTATTCCTCTACTGTAATAAGTAGCCATTAGAGGTTTTCAAGCTGAGGAATCTGCTTACATTATTTTGAAAAAATGTCCCTGGAGGCTGTGTGTAAGAGGAGAAGAATGGCAGCAGTGAGACCAGTTAGGAAACAACGTTAGTGGTGCAAGGAAGAGGTGATATGTGGGGAGGAGAAGAGAGAAGTAGAAGTGAATAGATTTGGGCCATGCTGGAATTAGACTGTGTTGCCAGGCTAGCTGTGGAAGCTGAGCAAGAGAGAAGAATCAACGGTGTCTCCTGGGGTTTGGAGTTCAACTGTGTGGATGATAGAGCTATTTACTAAGATGGCGGTCAGGTTTGGGTTCATTTAGGGATGGGGGAAATCAGTAGTTCCACAAGTTTGGAATTTCTGGTGGCGAAATCAATAATTTTGTTAGACTTCTGGATGGGACTACGTTAAAGAGCCATGAAGGATGGAGGGATTAGTCCTGATGTAGGACTAATTATATCTTCCTCTTCTTGACCGGTGTCTTTTTAAATCAAAGTGTGGTCAGTACCATCAATGGCCTCAGCCTTATAGGAAATGTACATGGATCTCCCTATAGTCCTATTAATCAGAATCTGCATTTTAACAAGATCTCCATGAGATTCCTATGCACATTCACGTGTGTTAGGAAGAAGTAACTGAATCTAATCATGAGAAAACATCAGACAAATCCAAACTGAGGGACATTTTACAAAACAACTTGTCCGTAATCCTTAAAAAATCAAGGTCATGAATGTCAAAGAGCTGGAGCTGTTCAAGATTAAAGAAAAATAGATGTGATAATTAAGTGGAACACGTGATCCTGGATTGGAGTTGGATTCTTTTGCTTTAAAAGATATTCTTAGGATAGCTGACCAAGTTTGAATGGGGCTTCTGGGTGAAGGGTATATAGGAGTTTCTTACTTAAAATGGTGGCTACCTTTTTTGTGTATGTTTGAAGGTTTTGGTTTTTTGTTTTGTTCTGCTTTGTTTGTAATTTTGACTGGTACGGGCCATTTGCTGCAGATAGAATGTGATGGAGCTTGCTGTTGGTGGTGGTGGGGGCTGGTTTCTGGCAGCCTCACTTCAATCCAACAATGCCTTCCTTGAAATCTCAGCTAGTGGGGGGAGGGGGCGAAATCTCACCAGGTGCATAAGGTGCTCTGCAGGCCTTGCACATGTTTTACTCTGAGTGGTATCACAGGCTGAGAAAGGGAAGTCTCATCAAGTCTCTGAAAGGTACCCAGAGAAAAAACTTGGGTAAACATGGAGATCACCATGGCATTCAGTCCTGAAAAGACTATAAGAAAACACCATAGAGGGCGCCTGGGTGGCTCAGTTGGTTAAGCGACTGCCTTCGGCTCAGGTCATGATCCTGGAGTCCTGGGATCAAGTCCCGCATCGGGCTCCCTGCTCAGCGGGGAGTCTGCTTCTCCCTCTGACCCTCCTCCCTCTCGTGCTCTCTTGCAAATAAATAAATAAAATCTAAAAAAAAAAAAAAGAAAAGAAAACACCCTAGAAACATTTGTAACTCTGGATCCCTTTTCCTTCTGGTTGATTTTTTCCATCGATGATGGTATAATGTTAAAAACTGTAACTTGTCTCCTCCTGTTCTTGTAGAAATTTGTCTTTTTCTTTAAAACTGTCAAGGTACTATGCTAGTTGTATCTTCGAAGCACAAATACAATTTTCACGACCATAAATGGTAATGATATGCTCTATGTGTTGGAGAATCCATGAGCAGGTTTGTCTTTATCCCAATGTGGTTGAAGACTTCCCTCACTGAAAAGACCTTAATCCAGTAGTGTTGACTTGAGGATTGTATAGCACAGGTAATTTATAGGTTTAGAGATGAGGTGCTATCATGCCCTGAAAATGAAGGGCAGAGAATTCTCAGAAAATATTAATAGAGTTGAACGAATCTCAAGGTTAACTCAGCATTCACCAAGCAGGTATCTTTAATTGTTGTTTGAAACTTCAGTTCCTACATCAAAGATCAGGTTTCAAGAGACTGGATTTCATGTTGAGTAGGAAGAATGCTTTAGAAAAGTGTTTATTTTTTTCTCCATTGGAAAATAGGTCCTCAGATGCACAGATTGAATAAGTAAATACAGCTCCATCAAAATCATGCATTTATTACTTGTAAGTTGGTACAAACCCATGTCATAGGAAATCATGTGCTCATTTCCCCAAAATTGTTCTACTGTAGAACACCTGATTTAGCCGCTTAATCGTGACCCATTGTGGTAAAAGTGAATGATGCACTGAGTCCACTTGATTTGTTCCCAAGCTATGGGATTTCCTTGAGAGATATGAGACACTTTACTACAGCTTCCTTTTTTGTTTCTGACGCCCACACTCTGTGCTCTGTGGAGAGTCCGTTTTTGAAATATGTTGACAGCCCTCATGCATAAGCAATGTCCTGAGCCTTAGATCAAGGACTGGAAAATGTACTGGTATCTGAATCACCTGCTTCACTCAGAACCCACCTCTTAGGGAGATGGAGCTGGGTGTAGCATGGAAGCTATTGTGTGTTACATGGTGGGGGGCAAATCTTTGATTAGAGGAGCAGTATCTCTTTTTATCTCCTTGCTTTGCTATTCACTTTGATATCAAGTGTATACAAGCATAAGTATCCAAAGGAAAAATGAAAAAATACAGCATTCGCAACACTCTCAAACACTGTTTTCTGTCCCCGTGCATATTTTTAAGAGGTTGAATGTATGCCTAATTCAGAAGTTATTATTACAGGAATTATCATGATGAAAATTATCATAATAATGATTCTTTACTTTAAGCTCTTTCTTTTGTGT
Organism: Neomonachus schauinslandi; assembly: GCF_002201575.2. Taxonomy (NCBI): domain Eukaryota; kingdom Metazoa; phylum Chordata; class Mammalia; order Carnivora; family Phocidae; genus Neomonachus; species Neomonachus schauinslandi. The sequence continues at coordinate 20,203,091 of NC_058416.1, read as the reverse complement.
TAGGTTTAAGTAACTCAGGTGTTAAGAAAGCAAACTTTCTTTTCCTCAGTCACTTGAACTGTTTCTCACTTCCAACATGACCTAGGCATGGAGAATGTGTTAGGGAGTAGGTTGCATTCACCTGTGGGGACCTGGGGGAAAACAAACACGTCTCTAAGACTTCTGTTGAACAGGGGAGAAGTTATGAGGGACCAAAGCAGTGGCTGATGGGGTACATTTATTACTCCCTGACAGTCTCTGCTTATTCAATGTATTTTGAAAAATATTCAAAGTCTGTTCAAACTAAATGTTTCTAAAACTGCTTACTTAATAAAATAGTATAAAGAACCACTGGTTGTTACTATTTTCAACTGAAATAAAGGCATTAAAATATTTATTTTAAGACTCTGTGGCTCTTTAATGATGGATTCATATGACTGCTAATACTAATGCAAAGTGTCGGCAAATTGAAAATTCTTAAAATAAGAAATGCTTGACTCTCAAATAGCTGTGCCAATGTACTTCATTTTGGATACCCTTGGTTCTTAGCCACTATGAAGCAAATATGAATTTCCCTGGAATCTGAGGGAGCCATTGACAACCAATACTGACCTGGGACTTTTTCTTGGGTTAGCTAGATCGGGCTCTGGCATCTCATGAGTCTCAAAGGAAATTTCACCTTCCATTTTGCAGTCTTTACATCAAGAAATAGTATTCATTTAACAACTTTTTTGCAGTCACCTGCTCCTCAGTTGGGAACTTAGGCACTCCCTCTACTTGCTAAATCTAGGGAAAACAAGAAGTCACCAAGATTGTTCATGCAATCAATGAATCCACGAACACTGGTAATACCAATCTCTATCAATTCCCCAAAGCCATGCCAATTAAACATACTATCTATTAAAAAAACAACAAAACCACCTAGCATCCTTATTTTGCAACTCATCAAGGAGTTGGTTTAATATCTCACTCTACCTGCACACCAGTAATCAAGTTTACAAAGGCATACAAATCTACTACTCTCCTCTCAACACCTCTTTGTAGGAATTCTCAAGTTACCTCTTTGAGCATCTGTATGTAACCCTTATCATGCTAGGACCTTATCTTGCTGTCAGCATCCTTACAATATGGTAGATGAGAAAACAAAAATAAACCTGAAACAATTCAAGTGTTACATAATCAATCAATTCAATGAGATCAATTCAGGTATGTTATTAGCTTTTTTTTTTTTTTTTTTCCAGAGAAAACTATTTGAGAAGGCAGGACTGATTTGAGGCTATAGGAATATGTGAAGGATTTAAATTAGTCAAAGTGATGGGTTTCAGTACTCCAGGAGGGGAAAGCAACCTGAACAAAGATAGTGAAGTGGAAAGGAATTTGCTCTAACAGACTTGGAGGAAATTGATCTGATTGGTGTGAAGGACTTACATTAGAAATTACTAAATATGAAATGTCAGATTATGGAAGTGAGGGAGAAATACATATTTGGTGCTATAGGAATTAATAAACCAAATTTTGAGAAATGGCAAGACATGTTAAAAAACCCATACTTCTATACTAAACTAACTGAAAGAAACAATACTGAAAATGTCATATACTGTATGATTCCATTTATTTGACATTCTTGAAAAGGCAAAGCTATAGGGAGAGAAAACAGATCAGTAATTGCTGGGAGGTTGGGCTCCAGGGGCATGGAGGAATTTTTTGAAATGATGGAACTATTCTCTATCTTGATTGTCATGCAGACTAAATGACTTTATACATTTACCAAACTTGCAAAATCACACACTAAAAATATGAATTTTGCTGTCTCTACAATATGCTCTTCAAATATAGAAAAAAAAATCTTATTTAAGGACAAATATGGGTTAAAATGGGGATGAATGTTGACAGGAACAAATAGAAGGAAGAATTGTTAAAATTTATTGCTCCAATATATTAATAAAAAAGTTTGAAATTTTCAGACCTATCAAAGGAGATAATATGTGGAATATAAATACATGTCTGAGGATATATATGTGTAACTTTACAATGTCTTTGAGAAGTACAATGGCCTAGTTAGATTAGCTTTCAGGATGTTTTGTTAGTTACTATCAAGCTGGGATGGTTAGGTAGATTGGAAACACGAGTCATTAACACCATGTTTAAACTACTAACAACTAGCAAAAATAACACTCAAAAAAGTAAAGAATTACATCAAAACCAACCTGCTCAATATCAGAAGTATTCTAAATCTCTTAAAAGCAAACATGGGTAGGTTTGAGCCAATTGCATTGATTAGAAGATATTGAGCTCATTCTGAAATGTTGAAGCACTTTATGAGGTTTAATAAAATTAACTGGCATTTAGTTTAATTTAACTTTTCTTTTCCTGCTTTGAGAAATCACCCATCATGTGCAATGTCAGTATGCAGAAAAAAAGTCTCTGAATGTTTTGATGGGTCCTGAATTTGAGGATAAGTCTTTCCTGAGGGTTAGAGTTTTCTTGTAGAGGTCAGCAAGAGGCAGGGTTGTTGGCCAGGTTTTGTGTGCCACTTTTGCCCTAAGAACATAACCCCATCAGGAACTTGGAGCTTTATAGGGGTGGCTGCAACAACTTGACTCACCCCCCCGCCAAGCCCCTCACCTTTGACAAGATAAGCTAACTCCATCAATACCCATATTGTTTGACAGCACTATGGAAAAAAGCCTGTCTTATTAATGGTGAGTGTGTATCACTTATGATACCTTTATATGGTTTAGGCACCACCCACAATGTTTGTTAGTGATGTTTTAATAGTTTTGTTCTTGAACACTCAGTGGAGAACTGACCAAGTGCATCTACACCTGAACTCACAGGTGAGTTCTGAAAATGGGAAACCTCCATGTTGGCAAAGGATACACTGTGAAAAACCACCCATGTCTCACCCAGGCGGAAAAAAGTTCAGAAAATAAATGAGACCTTTAAATTCACCTTATTACTTTCTCACCTCAGGGGGTATCATCTATCTCTGAATACAGGAATATACATGGTACTGGGTCTTGGTCTTTCAGATCTTTTTCTTGCCCCAGTCTTTTGTATCTTTCAAAATAGAGTTAATTTTGCATTAGTTACATGCTAAGCATTGATTTAAAAAAGCACTAGCCAGAAGCCAGAGAAGTTTCTGTCATAATTAAAATTGTATCCTGTAAGAACAAACAAAATTGGTTACATATTATGCCATTATAAGTGTTTACATTTTGTTCATTGTTTACTACATAAGATACTGTTCGTCTTCTGTATTCATCTGGATGAACTCAATAATGCTGTGGTGACAAGCTACACACCTAAGTAGCTTATGTCTTGGTCACATATAGTCTAGGTGACCCATCAGAGCAGTTTTTGTCTGCACAGTGGCCCAGCATTCGAGGCTCCTGAAGTTCTCAGACATCTCCATTTTGACCTGTGATTCCGTAATCACTGAGGTGAGCAATGCACCAGCTCAGAAATGTTTCTTTTCTGCCCAATTAGCACTGGTATAACGTTATACGCAAATTGATAAACGATTGAATACTACATCTGAAACTAATGATGTACTATATGTTGGCTAATGTAATTTAAATAAATTTAAAAAATGAAAAAATGAAAAAAAAAGAAACGTTTCCTTCTGGAAGTGACACATATCACTTCTGTTCATATTTCATTTGCCAAAGCCAGTCACATAACCAAAGCAAACTTCAGAGGACAAGAGAGTGCAAACATTCATTGACACAGAAGTAGAGAAGAACTGGAAACTTGGGAACATTAGGAATCTCCACCGGTCATCCACAAGTAATGCCACATGTCACCCTGTTCAAACAAAGCCAATATACTAGTGGATTATGTTTTTTCGATATATTAATTTATGATTGATCATGCAGTTCTTGACTACCCACACTGAATCAACTTATTCTTTCCAATCTGTAGTAAAAAATGTAAAACAGTCATCATGTTGTACACATCCAAACACATATGCATACCTTGAAAAGCTTCCAACTTTCTTTGTTTTTTTTTTAAAGATTTTATTTATTTATTTGACAGAGAGAGACACAGCAAGAACAGGAACACAAGCAGGGGGAGGGGGAGAGGGAGAAGCAGGCTCCCTGATGAGCAGGGAGCCCAATGTGGGGCTCGATCTCAGGACCCTGGGATCATGACCTGAGCCAAAGGCAGATGCTTAACCGACTGAGCCACCCAGGCGCCCCGAAAAGTTTCCAATTTTCAACTGGAATACAGAGCTAAATACCCCCACCTTACTAAAATAACAGAATTAATATGATAAAATAATTAGAATAGCAAAAAAAAAAAGTAGTCATTAAATATCTAGCTGTACTCAACAATGAGAAGTCCTTACTGGACCAGGAACTCTGAAAAATTGCCAAGAGAAAGTGAAAGGGAAGCAATGATGTCAAAATGAGGCCTCAATGAAAAGATACAACCCAGGGCCCACTGGGAACTTTTCCTAAGGAAAGATAGTTATTAGAGCAATTAGTACATGATAAAATCTTTTGAGTGAAGTTTTCCCAATTAGAAAATAACATTCATTGAAGCCACTGAAGTTTGGAGTAATTTATTGTAGTACATTATTGCATAAAAGCTTAACTAGTAGGAGAGTCAAAGCCAATTGTTCAGAGCAAACATGCTAAACATGCTTTAGTTAAGTAGATAATAGTTGATTATAAAATAATTACTTACCTCAATACATCTATTGACCATCTACCTACATGCCATGTAAGATACTATTCACTATTCAAAAATTAAGTATGAACATTATTAAACAGATCCTACATTAATTTCTTAAAAAATTGGGCTATTTTTCTTTAATGCTTTGTAAAAGTACATTCATGCCCATTCATGTGCAGATAATAATATTTTGTATTATACTGATTTTTAAAAAGTTTTTTTTTGAAATTCTAGTTAATGTACAGTGTGATATTAGTTTCAGGTGTACAATATAGTGATTCAACACTTCCATACATCACCTGGTGCTCATCACAAGTGCACTCCTTAATCCCCATCACCTATTTAACTGGTTTTTAGAAAGCTTAAAAAGTTAGATTTTAATTTTTTTTTTTTTTTGGAGAGGGAGAGAGGGGGAGGGACAAGCAGAGAAGGAGAGAAAGAATCCCAAGCAGGCTCCATGCCCAGTGTGGAGGCCTGACACAGGGCTTGATCTCAGGACCCTGAGATCATGACCTGAGCCTAAATCAAAAGTCAGACACCCAAGTGACTGAGCCACCCAGGTGCCCCAGGTTTTACTGTTAGTTAAGAATCTAAATAATCATAATTTTATTCTTCTAACTCCAGTTTTTCAGCATTTGTATAAATTGAAGTATTGAGAATATTGATCTGAAAATATTGTTGAAAACAAGTAAACATCTTCAAAATATACAGTAGAAGATCACATGCTCACAGTGTACCCCACATTGAGGGGTTTAAGCTGAAAGGGGAGGAGTTAAATAAGGCACTGACTGCATTTTTTAAATGGTTGAAAAGTAAGCCTAGTGTTGTTTATGTTCCTTTTTTTTAGATGGCTTTATTGAACTTTAATTGACTGCATTTCTTTAAATGGTTGAAAAATAAGCCTAGTGTTAAGTTTATGTTCCTTTTTTTAGATGGCTTTATTGAACTTTAATTGACATATAAACTGCACTAATTATAGTCCATAATATGATACATTTTGACATGTGGATATACCGATGAAACCATCCCCATAGTCAAGACAATGACCACATCTGTCATATCTAAGGCTTCCTCCTGCTCATATGTAATCCCTTCCACATACCCCATTCTCTTGGTAAAATGAAACTTTCAAGTTCCATTGTAAATTATCAGGTCTCTCACTTAGCAGGCTCCCAATAAATTTGGTTGAACAACACTTAATTCTAGGGAATACTGTGCTTTCTTACATATATATTCACCAGAAATATCTATCAAAGTGTTTTTCAGGCGTGCAACTCTATGACACGATTATCGTTATTATTAGCCTTTTTATATAAAAGAGGAAATAAGGGATTGGAGAGAAGTGATGGAACTGGTTCTGAATTTTAAACATAGGACTTCATAAAGTGTGTAGGTGCTCACTAAATACCCAACTGACTGAGCCACCCAGCTGCCCCATGGATTTTTTTTTTAAGTAGGCTCCACACTTGTGACCCTGAAATCAAGAGTCACACGCTTTACCGACTGAGCTAGCCAGGCACCCTACTCATTATGAATTTTAAGAGGTGGTAGCAGAAGCAGTATTAAAGTAGTCTGACTACAGAACCCTTCTTATGCACACACAATTATTAATATCTCTAGATGTACTGTTCCTTAGAAGAGAACTTGACCTAAATGATGGCTTTTAAAATCTGAGTTTCTGTGATTCCAAAGTAAGTAACAAAGACATTTTAGGAATTACTTTGTTAATAACTTTCTTATTTCTAGTGGTTTAAAGATAAAATGAAGAAGAATTTAACCTTTGGTGTAAGGAAAAAAGTACATATACATATATGTATATATACATACATACAAAATATACACACACATATGTATATGTACATACAATAAACACATATGGAATAATGGCACATAAAACTAATCACTTATGACATACTTACCATCTTCTTGATGCAAATGAGAATTTTAAGTCTCAGTGTGGGGAATAGAATGAATAAAGACTAGGTCCTCTGTCATTCTCTGCAATTATGGCCTTAATTGGCATAATTCAGAGAAGAAACACGATGTCATGGCTTAGAAAATGCTAATACCTTGTTCTTATTTTGCTGTCAGTTGTGGCTCCTTCCTCTAGGGCTCTGTGGTCCTTGTCTGTCGCTGTGGCGAGAATGTCCTTAAAAGGGTTTGCTGTGCTCCTGTCTATATTCCGTCTGCTTCTTATTAAAGGATCTTAGGTCCTTAAGTGCAAGTTTGGGCCGTGTATTTTCTGGTTGTTACAAATCCGGTTTTGCCACTAATGAGTTGAGACAAGGCTGAAGGTGCCCAGCAATAGACAAGGCATTTCTGTGACTTATTTATCTCCTTAACTAGTAGGAGAGAGAGTTGCCAATATATTTACCTTTAATTGCGACGTAAGATTATAGTAACTATGGTGAGGGAGTCAAAGTTTCTCATTGCAATTTTCATTGAGAAAAAACATACACATTTGTACCATTATGCCTCAAGGAGTTTCCTTAATTCGTTACTGGCAATTCTATTGTAAATCACATTTACTTTAAGAGTGCAGTATTTCTGCTTTGAATCATTTTCACAATTATTTCTTCCAACTTTTAATATTTCAATTATGAAAAAAAGAGATCTGCTGAAATATAAAGCACAGAATGGACAAGAGACTCCTGTCCATTTCCTTGAAAACTTCCTTGCTAAGGATGTCAAGACAGTGAACAGATTCCTCTATTTATTGACTCATTCAGCAAACATTCACTCTTTGGACACCTATAGTCATGTCAGACACGTGAAATTTTTATAAGCAAATTATTTAAAAACCCTGTGCATTTAACATGTAAGATCAAAGATGAAATCATTACAAATAGCTTCTGGCAGAGCTTGAAGTAAAACCTAAGCCTTTGATTTAGAATTCTTGCTCATCTTACTCTATCCAGAACCTGGGAAAACCCCTGCTTCTATAATTTTATACATAGAGGCTTCCAAAATGATCCTGCTACTTGGAAATGCCAAAGTCTCTATGGAGCACCCTATTCTACTACAGATAAACCTTGTATCATAAATCCCCTGGCCATAGAGTACAAGAAGCAAAAGTGCTTTGTCTGAAACCTGGATCAAATGCAGGTAATTCAGTATATAAATGACTTAGCGCCACCTGCCAAATTTACCAAGGATATTAGAATCTGTATCCATTTGATTAGTTACATTAGTGGCAGTTGAAGTCATCATCTAATTAGGCTTTTAGGTATTCATTGTCATTCTTAAAGACCCATTCACCTTCTACACAGGTCAATGTAGAAAAACAGGTGGAAATGTGATAGGAATTACTTTCTTTACATCATTCAAGTTCTTAACAGCGAAGTGACACTGATATCTGCAATTAGTTCCAAGAATAACTGTCCCTTTGGATATATTCTCTAGGTTTGTGTTGCATAGTTTCAGTATCAGAGACTCAGAAATTGACCTTTTGATCACAATGACCCTTAACCTATAGGTTAAGGGGGAAAATGGCAGACATGGAATGGATTTGAGACTCCTGCTGAGCCTCCTGTGAAGTAAAATTTGATTAAGCCCTAAGTTCTGACTCTAATCTTTGAATTGCAGTGACTTTCCTCTTATTCAATCATTAGTGACACCTCAGGATCAATGTTCTATTCTGGAAAGGTTCCTGTTCCCCAGTGCCAATTATCTTGGAAAATATTTGCATGCTCTTTGTGAAAATGTAGAAAGAAAATATTCTCAATGTATTTGTAATGTTGCAGTGTCCTTCCTAGAGATCAAGGGTGGTTCTTTGAATTAAGATAGGGCTTACTCGGGGTGCCTGGTTGGCTCAGTTGGTTAAGCGACTGCCTTCGGCTCAGGTCATGATCCTCGAGTCCCTGGATCGAGCCCCGCATTGGGCTCCCTGCTCGGCAGGGAGTCTGCTTCTCCCTCCACCCTAACCCCTCTCATGTGCTCTCTCTCATTCTCTCTCTCTCAAATAAATAAATAAAATCTTTAAAAAAAAAAAAAAAGATAGGGCTTACTCTAGGTTTGAATTTCATCAAACTGAGAGAACAATTATTAGCACTCTCAATCAAATTACTACATTTTATCCTGGGCATCCATATTAATCAGTTCATCCTGTTCTAAAATTGTTGTCCTTCTTCCTTAGAATCCATTCCCATACATGTTTCTCTCTCTCTCTTTTTCGCTTATATCGTTAGCAAGTTCCATATTTCTTTTAGTTGTAAGATTGCTTTTCCCAGGTTTGAAATTGTGTTGCCCCCACTCTAGGGCAAGCTGGCTTAGGTCCAGAGCTACAGACCTAACTGCCTTCCGTTACGTGATTAGAACACTACCCTTGGAACCACTCATTACTACTGCATCCAGACCCTATATACTGCCACCGTTGTCATGAGTATCTGACCCCTTTGACATAATATAGGAGACTCCCACCCAGACGTGCATTAGATCGAATGCCTTATACCAAGAAGATGACTAATATTTACCACATTTTATAGGTGGAGAAATGCAAGAAAATGAGAAGTTCTTAATAACTTTGTATCTTCATTCTGATCATTTGTGCTTTTATCAGTTCCTTTAAAATGTCTTCTCTCTCAAGACTCTCACCTAATATATGACTATAAAAATAAATTGGTCTAATTTATTTAAGATGGGCTGAGTAGTTCTAACAAAAGCCTGTATTTTATATGAAGTATGCAGGGATTTTCCTCCATTCTCACAATCTGTAGTAGTAATGAAATCTGTAGCTAACAATTTCACGGAACAGGAACAACTTAGTGGTTATGGCAGCGATGTGTATTTTGGGAGATACTGAGGGCTATGGTACTGAGAATTTTCAAGTCAGTTTGGAAATAGAACATTCCAATATATCTTAGAAATATAATAAAAATTTATTATGGTCTTAGAAAGTTTTACCATACTGATGATAAAAAGAAATCATATTTCATTTAGTTATAATGTAAAATTATTTATTAAGACAGTCTTACTATTTCTTGAAAATATAGTTTTAAAAAGTAATCACTTAGCATGGGATTCTTTGCTGTGACTGAATCTTCATGTACTAGTTGTTATTTTTGCAAATTATCTTTTAATATCATATATGATCAAGTATAAGGCAACATCATTTCTCAAATTATACCTTAAAAAAGAGATGTTTATCTTCGACTGGTGTCATTATAAATCTCTTATAATGGAACATTCATGAAAGGACTTTAATTTGATCAAAAAAGTATTTTGGGAGGAAGAAAATTTTTGCCTGAAATTACATCAATCAATGTTAGTCTGGATGCTTGGAAAAATTACCTGATAATTGGTTAAGAGGCTGGCAAAAAAATTTAAGAAAGATTCAGTTATTCCTGAGCATATGACATCATAATTTGAACTGTTTGCTGATAAAAAAATGGCAAAAGTTGGGAACAAAAACACTATTTTGGTCACATGTTTGGGGAAAATGAAGAAATCACCATATATTTGCTTATACTTACATAGTAGGCACATAAAACCTTTTATTTTGTAGCTCACTATAAAGCTAGCATTAAGCAAATATATGTCTATACATGTGCATGTATAAGACTATACTTATGTTTATACATATAATTACATATGTTGCTATATGACTATATTTATGTGACATATGTGTTTCTTTCCTATCTGCTTAGTTTTATTAAAATGGATTTATTTGTCCTTAATCAATTTGATACATAAATTAAATAATTTTGTAATTATAATTATGTTCATAATTATACTTACAGCATTTTTTGTTAATAAAGGGGTCCACTGGAATATGGCTTACCCACTCTACTGTGGCTTCTTTGCAAGTTAAGACTTGCATAAAGGCTATATGAAAACATTACTCATGAAACCATTTGGTCTTTTCCCATTCAATAGTCCTTTAACATAGAAAGAATTAGACTGAGTTACAGTAATTTCCACATAAGGTCCCAGTGTATGTTCATTTCACATCCTAAGAAACTGAAGCAAAATGAAGTTAGAAGTGGGAGGTTAAGAACACACCATAGAGAGTAGATACTCTACCTATAATTATGTGAACAAGTGTACTTTGATGTCTAAAATAGGTCTTTGTGTGTTGTGTATGTAGAGTAATTTGATAGTAGAAATTCACTTAAGCATATATATTTCTTGAACTTGCATCTTTAAAAGTAGTTAGCAAAACTAGCACGACCTGGGTGTCCAGTCTTGTGACTTTTAGTCATGCTGCAGGATTTCCTCAAACTGGGGAGGGGTTGATTTTCATTTGTGATTAGACAGACTATATATGAACTGAAAATCAGCAGAGGGTGGAGGCAAACCCGTGCATGACTACTTGGCAAAGCCTTCCCTGCCACCCCAGGAGAAGGGTGAGTTGGGTAACCTCTGATCTCATCAGTGTGAGGTTCAAGTGGCTAGACAAGATGGCAATTTTTAAGAATATTGGGAAGGAATGAAAGGCAGTATCTTGCCCAAAAAGTTAAATCAGTGGCTCATGTCACCAAGGATAAGAGAGAAGAAACCAAAGATATTTGTTGTTTAAAGCTTTAAAATTTTCATTTTCTCTTAGAGCACCTTATAGTTTTCTTTCGTGTTCTTCACTTTATCCCCCATGCCTAGCAGAGTATCAGGCACACCTTAATAAATGTTTGTTGAGTGAATAAATGACTGTGCAACCCTCTTAACTCTATCATCAGGCTGCACCCCAAATTCACTTTCTCCACTGCTAACAGGTTATTATGCAAAAATATATACACATACCTTAATAAATTGTAATGTTCTGTTTATTAAAATATTTTGTTTCTCTGTTTAAGACTACTTCAATATTAATTTTATTTTGATTGAGGTAATACATCTCATAGTTTTTAAAAAATGGTGATAACTCTTTATAAACTAGCACAGATCTCCTCCTAACCCCAATCTCAATCCCCACAGTAAAACATTTGAGTCATGTTTTTCATTGTACTTGCATATTTCTAAATGGTTTGCTTATTCTGCTATTTCTTGACTTAGCAATTTTACACATTGTTTATTGACTGTCTGTTATAATGGTTGAAGACTTAGTTGTCTTATACATGTACATAGACTGTCTTTCCTTACCTCCACCCTCTATATATATTTTGGGAGGAAAGACATATTTTCCTGAAATTACATCAATCAGTGTTAGTTTGGATGCTTGGAAAATTACCTGATAATTGATTAAAAGGCAATAAATGTTCAATATTAATTTTATTCGTAAGAAAGATTTGTTAATTATTAACAGATTTAATTGTGAATAATTATTTAATTATTAGATTTAATAGATTTAATTATTAATAATTATTTAATTATTGCTCGCATCATAGTTTATGGTTACTCTCTTGTCAGTGTTCCCATTATTCTGATTATATCCACATCTAACAGAGTGGTATATTATCATTATGTTTCTTTTCTCTCATAGCCTTTTCACCCCCTGGAGTTAGTCATATCCTTTTTCAAATTTGTTTAGTAAACTTTGTATCTACTGTAAGTTACTCACAAATGCCCCCAAATGATCTTTCTTTCTTTTTATTTATTTATTTATTTATTTATTCATGAGAGTCAGAGAGAGAGAGAGAGAGGCAGAGGCAGTGGGAGAAGCAGGCTCCCCGCCTAGCAGGGAGCCCGATGCGGGACTCGATCCCAGGAACCCGGGATCATGACCTGAGCCGAAGGCAGACGCTTAACCATCTGAGCCACCCAGGCGCCCCCCAAATGATCTTTCAAACAGTGACAGTCAGAATAGTCTAACCGCTATAATAAATAGGCCCCCAAATCTCAGTGGCTTTATATGGTATACATTTATTTCTTGCTTATGTCATGGCCCAGTGTGTGGCAGCTAGGCGTTCTGTGCCAAATGATCATTCAGAGCCACACGTTTCTTTCATGTTGGGGCTCTCATGTCTTCTAAAGCCTCAGAACTCTTTACTGAGCATTGCGTCTGCCTACTAATAAGGAAAAGGGAAAGCATGGAGGATCTCCTAAGTTACTTTATGGGAATGCCCTGGAAGTAGTGCCCACATACCATTGGCTAGAACTCAATTACATGTCTCTCTACCTGCAGAGGGCTAAGAAATGAAATCTAATGGGGTGCTCAGGAAAAAGAGGACATGGACTCAGATAAGCATTTCCAGTCTCACCACACACACATTTATCAATAATTTGTCAAATGTATATGTACATCAAATAATTCTAATTTTTTTCTTTCTTTTCTTTCTTTCTTCTTGGAGACTTTCCTACTATAATTCATCCTTCTGCTTTCTCTCTAGGCCTGCTTCACAATTGTTCTGCAGAATTCACTTTTATGTCTCCTATGTTGGACCTGCATTTCTTGGGTTCCATCTCTTTCTCTTTCTTGATTTATGAGCTTGTTTTGGAGATCCTTCTTTAAAAACAGTACAAGAAGTCCATTTTTTAATCCTGGCAGATCTGAAAATATCCTTAATCACACTTCACTGACATTTTGTTGGGGTATACAATTCTAGGTTCAAAATAATTTCATTTTTAAATGTGAAGACATTTAAAGAATCTTCTGGATCCATTATTGCTCTTGAGAGATCCAATGCAGTTCTTATTCTTTTCCTTTTATGTGATCTGCCTTATGTTTCTGGAAGATGTTTTATGTTCTTCTTTTTATTCCTGGGCTTATAATATTTCAGAATGATGTATTTTGGTGTATTTAATTAATTAATTGATTTTAAAAATTCTTCTTTTGGACTTTTAGTCGAAGTTTTGATCCCAAAGTTTCAAAGCCTTCATTTCTGGAATCGTTGTTACACTACTTCTTTATTAAATTTTTTCATCCCTTTCTGGGTAAAAAGAACTCTTCTTCTGGAACTTTCTGGGATTCCCTTTAGTCAGAAAATTTTCCCCGTTTTCTAATTTTTTTTATTTCCCTAGCTTTTTGTTCTATTTTCCTGAAGATTTTTTTCATCATAATCTTAACAACCCATCTGTCAAATTTTAAAAATTTTGAGTAAATTTTCAACTTTGAGAGTTTTTTTCCTGTCTTGCATATAAATTTCTTTTTAATTCATTTTCTATAGGAGCAGGGTAAAAATATGTGTTCATCTTGTTAAACCACAAATTACTCTAGTTTACTTTCTCCAGAAAATAAACGTCTAGTCTCCTGGAGGCTGGGTTGAGCAGATGGAGGTACTTATGGTTGGTTGATTGCACGGCAGTGGGGAAGGAAGCTTTGGGTCCAAGCATTCTGTATACAGACGTCTAACCAAGCCCCTGTGTTCACCCTACCACCTGGCCTCCTTCTCTGCTGGTATTTCTGCCTCCCAGGCAAATGCACAGAGAATCATCTTGCTTCTTATCCATAACCCCTCTATAGCACGCAGAGTGTAAACTCTTCTCTTCCAAGTCAGTTACAAGCCTCCATCTGATTTACATTCTTCCAACCATCTCTTGCTGTTTATTTTATCTTTTGAGGTCTCTTTTCCTTTCTATTTGTCTCTATTATTTAATAACATTTAAAAATCCACTTATTCTCACGTTAGAGGAGTTTGGGGAAGGGGAGGATGAAACACATGTGATCAATTTGTCATTTTTAACTAGAAGGCTCCCATGTATGTACATGTATCTGTTTACTTCAGTTCCTTATTTATTGATTGATAAACCCATTGACAAATTGTGTCTATTTAATTTTTGTCAAAGAAACTCCAGGTACAGGAAGGCATTTATTTTTGATTATGACTCATGATGCTGCCCCCCTGTTTTCACTGGTTTTGCAGCATCTTTTATTCTGCTCTACCTCTGGTCAATGTGGCCTTCATGAGGTGGCCCAGAATCACTTCTCTCCTGTTCTCCCACCATTCTCCTTGGAATCCCTCTTCCCACAGGGAAGGAAAAGTTCCACCACTTTCAAGTAGCTGAATAGCATTACTGTGTAACGTTAGTGACTCTGAGCCTCAGAACCCAAAGATGGGACTTACATGGCAGGTGACACCAGAAGGGCCGTCCCAGCAGAAGTGGGCCCTATGAGGCAGTTGGCCGCTTATCTGGGGAAGGGTGATGAGGAGAGCAGATGAGAAATGTCTGTGTTAGACTTTCTCACGGCAGGGACTTTTTCTAGAAAAAGGTGGCAGCACAGTGTAGTGACCACCCTGAGCCCTGCCTCTGGGATCAGCAAACCTGAGTTCTCCCTTTATGATCTTCATAATTCTGGGCACCTTGTTGGGACTTTCTCAGTCTCCATTTCTTCTTTCTTAAAGTGGGGACAGTAAAAATAATAGATTCCTTGCCTATTTCAAAGCAGTGTGGTGAACATCAAATGAGATGATGGCTTGAATAATAGCTATTTGGATTAATGTAAGTGAACACATAAACTAGGTGAAGAATACAGATTATCACTGATTAGCACAGAAAATAATTTTTAAAAAAATTTTTTGAGACTCATTTTAAATTAATTTGCTGCATACAATAGAATAAATTCAGAGTTATGTTCTTTCTTTTATCTCTCTCTAGACCCACGGACATATGCTTGTTATATACCCAGATATTGTTGAGGGATGCAAAACAGATTTGCATAAATATAGATTTATAAATATCGATTCCCAGTATGTATAGATTCCCATAAATATAGATTCCCAGTATATATATTTTGAAAATCTACAGCCCAAACCTCCTATGCTTTCTCCTGGTAGTTCAGAATAATTTTTATTAATTGGACCTTACTTTAGGATAATGAAGTAGATAAGAGCTACTAAAATAACATGTATAGACAACACATATGTATATAAAATTCACTGTGCCCGGGCACTATTCTATGCACTTTGCTGATGTGAACTCATTTGCTTGCAATAACCCTATGAAGGCATTTTATCATCCCCATTTTCAAGACAAGAAGATTGAGGCAGAGGAAACAGAACTTCCATATTTTCTAATAGAATAGAGTCTTGTGGGACCAAATACTTTCGCCCATTGCCCTCTTCTCTATTTTGGTACTGGGTGTTCACATTGGGTTTTGGTTTGGGGCTCTTCCTTCACCTCCTCCACCCACAGCACTTCTCAGGGAGATGCTCCCTAGCTGGAAACGGCAGTACCTCCCAGATGGTCCCGAAAGCCCCCTGTCGGAACTGGGTCAAACAATTAAAATTTAAATAGCATCTCATTGTTTCCCAACAATGGTTTGGAACATTTAAATTTTCTTCACGGAGGAATAATTCAAGTGTTATTATATGTATGCAACCTTGGATTCTCCCCTTTACTGTCAGTCCATAAACTAGGGATGCCAGATTCAGTCTAAACTGTGACCTCAAGAGAGCCAGCCAGGATCTTTCTTGTGGACAGAAGGAGCCAACGTGTCTAGAACAACGTGCCACATAGTAGGGACTTCATAATTATTTATTCAGTGAATGTGGACGCTCTTGATTTCCTTTGATCTCATAGACATGACCTCTATTTACTATCCTACCGGTCTCGAGTGACGGTAGGAGGCAAACAATTAGGATGGTGTATACTGATTAATGTATTCACATTAACAGGTCCCAACTTTTAAAGCACTAATTTCGTTAGGTCCCCTTTTATTTCCCGGGGCACTTCTCTGTTCTCCACTGGCAGTTCCTTGCTCTCCCCGTTGTTAATGAGACATCCCCTGGGAGGAGAGAATGCACTGCCTTGGAAGAAGTTCGCACAGTGCCCTGGGCTCTTTGAATAAGAGATATCAAAGAAGACATGGGAAAATAGAGGAATAAAAATGAGCTCGCTGCTCGGGCTTACAGTGTGGAGAATACAACCAGGAGCCCAGCGCCCTTGAGTCACCAGCAAGATTTGTCCGAGGTGAGCTCGGCACGTCGCGTTAGGACGGGGAGACACGCCTTCTCACACAAACCTTCCAGATCCCGGCGGCTCGGCCAACTCAGGGGTGGTGCTACACGTCCTGCCATTGGCAGTTCCGACGGGCAGGGGCTGGGGACCGATCCCGAGCCGCAGGTTGGAAAATAAGGAGCTGTCCCCCTGAGCGTCGCCCTGTAGAGCAGATCGCGTGTGGTCGCTGGCGTGGGAGCCCCGGAGTTCAAGGGCTTGGGAGAGAGGAAGGAGACCTCTGAAACCTGACACCCAGCCCTCTCGCAGAGGAAACTTCGCAGGCTGGTGAGTTGGGGAAGCCGGGCTGTTATTGCTGGAATGCGTTCCCACCCACTCCGGGGGTTCTCAGCGGCCGGCCTGCCAGAAGGAAGTGAGACGTGGATGGGGAGCTGCAGGCCGGGAGAAGGGCGAGCGGAGCGGAGCGTGTGCCCGGCGCGAGCAGGTGCGGGGCGTGAGCGCGCGGATCGGCAGCCCCCCCCGCCCCCCGGGGCGCCGTGAAGCCGCCCCGGGAGCCCCCGGGAACCCGAGCCGGCCGTGTCTGTTCGGCTATTTCCGCAGCAAACAGCTGGTTAGGATTAAACAAACACCACCCCCTCCCGCCCAAAAACCGGTCACAGCAATGCCAGTTTCCTTCCATCTGTATGCCCAGCCGGCCAAAATGATTAATAATAATAATAATAATAATAATAATAATAATAATAATAATAATATGTTTAGAGAAGGGGAAGTATTTTAGTGAGCCTAGCCAGCTAAGTGATAGACATTTCTTTGCACTTCCTCAGGTGTGGTAGCAGCAGACAAATCAAAAGTAATTTCTGTCTTCCAGGTTTTTTTTCGCTCAGTTGTTTCCAAATTCTGATCCACGCATGGCAGCTATTAGGGTGTATGCATGTGTGCTTGTTCAAGTGGCCACAGTGCCTTAGCTTCCAAGAGTTTCCCACCCAATGCAACATAATTTAATTATTTGAAAAATGCTGAGGCAGGTGACTAGCGAAAGCTGGAGGCTGTATTACTAGGGAAAAGCCATGTTTGGTTAAAGTCACCACCCCTGTAACATGTTTACTGGCTTTTTATTTCAAGATTTAAAATTAAGGGTATAAGGTTCCAGCTGATTAACTGATACATTATTAAATTAAGCCCAAATTAATAAATGTGGTTCCAGGGTTACTAGCAACAAAATTATCATTTAACATAACAGGAGCTATGAATTTTAATTTGGTTCTATTTTTTAAAATGTGTACTATTCTTTTTTTTTTTTTTTTAAGATTTTTATTTATTTATTTGACAGAGAGAGAGAGAGAGACACAGAGCAGCAGAGGGAGAGGGAGAAGCAGACTCTCCGCTGAGCAGGGAGCCCGATGCGGGGCTCGATCCCAGGACTCTGGGATCATGACCTGAGCCGAAGGCAGCCGCTTAACAACTGAGCCACCCAGGCGCCCCAAAAATGTGTACTATTCTTAATATTTAGTTACAGTCACGCATATTCAGTGATATTATAAATGAATATATATATTTATATGCATGATTGTATAGTTCTAAATTTGAGAAGTTAATAGAAAAGATGGACTTTGGCCTTATAGCCTTAGGCATTTAAGTTTGTTGACTTTTCAAGTTACTATAAAGTCCACATTGTAGTATTGAGAGCCATACTTCCCTTGTGCCATTCTCCCTAAAGAGTTATTTTTCATAGTTTCCTAGCATGAGCCTCTACCCATATGGGATCAGCCCTTCTTGAAGGCAAGAGGGAATTTTTATGGATGACCAAAAAAGGGTCATCTTGACAGATAGTTTCGTATTAATGAGGCTTTTCTGCTTAAGGATTATGGGCCTCTCATAAAATGTTACCATCATTGCTTTCGAAAGGAAAACAAAACATTTCAGATGAAACTGGATGAGCCTGTTCTCATAGTTGCCAAGAAAGAATAAAGGGAATCTGTCAAATGTAAGCAAATGACAACTCTCACAGGCCATTTCTGGAATAGGGATATTTGACCTGATAGCGAAGGTAGCCCCAATACATGGGTCTTCCCAGCTCCTTGGCACACCGGCTTATTCTAACATTACTTACTGGTTTCTGAGTTGCTTTTCATTTAGTTAACTGTTTAATTAATTTATTTATTTTTTCTGGAAAAGTGGAAGTCAGCCAAAACCCCAGGTGGGGAAATCTGCTCTTTTCCCACCCTCACTCTGAGAAGTTTCAGGTTAGGTTTTTGGTCTTTTAGATCAGTAGAGCATGAAACATAGACCAACTATTCACATAAAGCTCAGCTCACAATTAATCTAGTTTCTCAAGCTGATTCATCAAGGTAGCTTAACCAATAGTTGAGCTCTTAAGCAAGTAATTGTAATGTCGAGATGCAGGAAAACAATTACAGTAAAAATAGATAGGACAAACCAGGTATTTCCCATGAAGAGTATGTCACTTTCTAGAGTTGCTGTCTAAAGGAGAATGATTTTTTTACTCATTATTAGGTTACCTAGAGCTAAAGTTTATGATATAGTAGTAGGATGTAGCAACATCACTAAGCATAATAAAGCCTATTGTAAACCCCATACATGGAGTTGAGAGTATTACTTAATTAGTTTCACATAGTCATTATTCATGTTCTAAAAATATTAACCTTCTCTCATAGGTCCTCCTTGAATGAAGGAAACTTATCTAGATTACCAATAATGAGACTAAAACTCTGTTTAACACATAATCAAAAATATCTTTAATAAGTTGTCTTTTTAAGTAAACAACTGCTCCTTGTATTAAGAAAAATAATTTAAGTTTCTTGTTTATTTATTCAACAAATATTTATTAGTACCAAGCACTATTCTGGGCTCTGTGGACAGAACTGGGCAAAACAGACAACAGACTAACATCCCTGGCCCCATAGAGCTTGCCTTTTACTGGGGAGATAGAGAATAAACAAGACACATGCAAGCTGAATCTATACTATATATAAGTATATATGTAAGTATATACTATACTTATACAAGAATGCAGAATGTGTCAGTGGCATGGCCCCACGGGTGTTGAAATTTTAGATCAGGTGCCCAGGGAAAGACTTACTGTGAAGATGATCTTTGAATATTGGTCTGAAGGAAGTCAGAGAGTGAGCCACGTGGTTGTGAGGGGGAAGAGTTTTCCAGACAGAAAGGGTAACAAGCAGGGGTTTGCCTGGCATCTTCCAGGAAGCAAAGCAGCCTGCAACACCTGGAGGGGGGGCTGGGGTAACAAGAAATGGGGGAGGGGTGATAATGGGGCCACATCACAGAGGGCTTTGAAAGTCCCGAAAAACATGTTGACTTTTGATTTTTATTCTGAATGAAGTGAGAAGACACTATGATTTAGATATTGTCTATTGAAAACTCATTCAAGAGACTAGGCATACTCTGAGCCTTGGTATTCTTCTAAGCCAGTGGATAATAGAGGTTAATATCATGGAAATTACATTCTAGCTTAGAAAGATAGACACCTAAGTCAATATACAAATTAGTAATTATACAAGTTTCAGTGCTATTTAGAAAAATGTAATATGAAATAATGAGAGTGACCTGGGAGGGGAAGGAGCATGCTGTATGATTCAAAGGAATAGCCTCGGAGAAGGCCATCTTTCTAAAAGATCACCCTGGCTTTCTTGAAGAGAATGTAGCACAGGGCGAGCGGGGAAGAGAGACCAGGTAGGGGCTATGCCAGCAGATGGCAGTGGCATAAATCGAGGTTGGAACAGTGGTCCTAGAGAGAAAGAAAGAGATTCAGGACCTGTTCGAAGACAGAGCTGACAGGACTTGCTGACAAATCAGATAAGGGGTGGGCTGAAGAAAAGCAAGAATCAAAACGATCACCAGGTTTTGTATGGAGATACAACACAGATGGTGAGGCTATTTCCTAAGGTGGATAAAGCTAAGAGAAAAAACAAAGTTGGAAGGGAAATGCAGAATTCATTTTCAGTCTTTTGAGGTATGTTTAGGTATCCACTGGAGATTTTTGGATATAGAAATTGGAGCACTTGGAAGAAGTCATAGCTGCACATAGAAATTTGGGAATAAAGAGTCTATGGATGCTATTTAGACCCCTGGTCTTGAGGCTGTCACTGAAGGACCACGCTCTGGCTTATTCTAACATCGAGGGATCTTGCAGAGGAGCCAGTAAAAAACTCCCCTTTCCCCCCAGAAAGAGTGTCATCATGGAACCCAAGCCAGGAAGTGTTTCCCAAAAAAGGGAATGGTCACTTGGGTCAGATGTTGCAAAGATGCAGAGTGAAATGAGGACCAGGAAGTGATAATTGCCTGTGGCATCTTGGAATCACGGGCAACTTTGACAGAAGACAGAGTTCTTAAAATAAGGAATTCAGATAAACTAACTTTAACAAATGCTGGAAAGAGCATTTTGCAAAATCCTCAAAGAGAGACCACTAGAGAAATTCATGAGGCTACATAGAGGCTCTAGGAAAATCCATTTAAAAAAAACTGGCTTGTAGAACAGATGAACAAAGGGACACATAATTAGAAATACTTACAAAGGTGTTGTGAGCTGTCAAGATAGTATGAAGAAGAGTAAAACCCAGAGTGGGCTGAAGCCTGGAAAAAATGCTGAGGAGAGCCATTCTTCTAGCATTGTTTAAAGCAAAGCGGTGAATAAGGAAGTTGATGGATGTGAGTGAAAGTAGAATTACTCAGTTTCTATTGTGCTTCCCTCTTCTTTCTACAAAAAAGAAAATAGTGTTCCAAAATGGGAAGGAATTGATAACACTAAAAGAAAATTAAAGTCAAAGGAAGTTGAGAAGTTATTGTGACCGCAAGTAACTTCTTTAAATGGGAAAGAATAATGCTGGGATTGGTCAAGAAGACCTGTCTGAGGAAACTTATGTTTCAGTTGAGACTGAAAGATGTCTGGGTGCCAGGTGGGTGGGGAGTTAGGACAGAACAATCCAGACAGAGCCAAGGCCCCTGCCGAGATCTCCACCTGGGACAGAGCTTGGTGCATTCAGTGAGCTGACAGGGGGTTTAAGTGGAAGGTAGGGGGTGGAGAGAGGGGCGTCAGGTGAGGCTGGAAAGACCACTCAGGAAGTCATTGCAGGAACTGGGTAAAACCAAAGAAGACCAAGGAATGCACCACTCCAAGAATTCTTTGTTGTGGAGATGGCCTGTGCCGGGAGGTTGCACCAAAGGACCTTTATTATCCCTACTATCTTACCCTTCATCTAATCCCTGGTATCTGGGGATAAGGGCATCTCTAGAGAAATGTGAGGGCGAGATGAAAAGTGTAGAGTAAGGACCTGTGTGTGCTGTCGTCTGATGGAGAAAGCTGCATCGAGCCCCGGACTTGGTCTCCTCTGCAGACCTGGAGAAGGTCTGGTGTGCATCTGTTTCCGGTACAAACTGGGAGGAAGTCTTTGAATTCTGTGCTGTGGTTTTCTCTGTAAAACGACTGTGTGATAATAACTGAGTTATTGCGAAGATGGATTTCCCTTGAATCACAAATGTTCTTCTTTCTCATTCCCAGCAGTGTTTCTAATCAAGTGTGGTCTGCATGGTTCTGACTCCTTACAGTTTGTCACTCTCTCAAAGTACACTTTGACGTTCAAAATAAACCCATGCGTGAGGCCCAGGAAACCAGAAGTTAGCTTCCTATCAGTTCCTGGAAAGTGTTGAATCAGGGTGATTTTTGTGAATAAAGTCTTGAAGTCTGGTGCAATCGGTCTAAAGCAGTAATGTGGATTCTTAAAATCAATATAGTAAATATCCACATGCAAGGAGAGTCTTGGCAGCTTGAGAACAGAGAATTATTTCAAGAGAAAAGAATTCAAATTCGTAAATGGTGACTCTATACTTAAAGAAAGAATCCGTGTTTGCATCTTGGTATTTTGTAAACAGTAGAAGCAGTTTTATTTGTCTTATTTTTCAGGAACTATGTTTTTTAAAAGTGTGTAGAAATTGGAATAGGATTAAAGAAATAGTTCAAAACTGCTTTTGAATTAGTCTTTTTTACAGTAAACATGTTATTGTGCATGATAACTTGATCCAGAAGATGAAAATAAGAACTCAAAGAATTATTGACACCCTTTGGAGAGCACAGATTCTACCTGGAAAGCATAAACTTTAGAGAAAATGGCACTAGTTATGTCAAAGTTGACAGTGGTATTTATTGCAATAAAACCTCTGCTCATTATATTAAAACTGATAATAGCAATTTAACCTCTGGCATAATTTTTGTATATCTGAATTTTTCATTGAAAAAAGTCACGAAGTGCTTCTGATATGTCAGCAGCATATTTGGTATTTTGGTTGTAAAAGGCTGAATAAGACAATTCCTGCTCTTGGAGAACTGAGAATCTGGTATGTTAGAGAGATCTGTGAACAGATAATTTTAGTGTCACCAGCTAAGGTTTAACTTAGTGCTTTCAATGCAGTATTGTGATAATAAACAGGAAGATAAATTTAAGGGGGTTAAGACTATAGAGAGATAAGTTAGGAGTGGGAAGTAACATCTGAAGTTAGCTCAGTGATTGTAAGCTTGGAGAAGAGAAGTCAGATTAGAGAAATAATGAACAAGAATGGCACTGACCATCTACTGGGAGAAAGAAGAAATTTTTATAAAGTCTCAATTGCTGGTCTTAGGGAGGCAGTTGATGAACGAAAAGTGGTCCCCCAAATTGAAATTAGGTATAAAAAAGGTGAAGCTAGTTGGGGGAGAAAGATACATTGCACATGAATACCTGTGCTCATTCAATTGGATATGTGCAGGGAAATGGCTTCTGGAATCTGAACCTCCCAGAAGAGGTCAGGCTGGTGACAGCAACTGAGATATGCTGACTAAATCCATAAGACCAAGTGCCATCTCTCAGGGAGAAATAGTAGTCATACCATCAGACTTGTGATTTTCTTCTTTTTCTGTAAGCACTGATCTGCTTTAGCTAATGAAGACATTTAAGTTCTGAGAAGAGGGGAAGTGTAAGGTTATATCTAATTATATATATTTATTGTCATTCTTATTATCATTATTGTTAAATTGGAAGAGTATATTAAAGATGCCTTTAGCTCTTAGTTTATGAATATGACATCATTTATCCCTTTCTGTGGAGTGGTCACTTCGAGTAACACCTCCTTTCTCTAGAATTCTGGTCTGTACTCTCTCTCAGCACCCACTTGTGAAAAATGGCAAGTATCTCAGTTAGGAATGTGTTCTAGTGCCATGGAATGGAAAAACCTAACAGATTCCCAGAGGGATTGAATCTGTTGATTTGGTCTTATTAATATCATGCTGTAATAACTCACACCCAGCCAGTATCATTTGAAAAACCAATTATTTTCTTCATTTTATTCAGGAGCTTTGTTCTAGCTCTGCTATGACTGACTTTATGTCACTTTTAATCCCAAGATCTACTTACCAAAATGTAATAAGTATCTTGACATTCTAGGAGTTAAAGAATAATTCTCTAATAATGATTACTTTTACAATTTCCAACAATATGTAAAATATTGTCAAATATGTCAAGTGGCTGACAAGTTTAGGGAGACATTCTCTCTCTCTCCTACCCCCTCTTTCCCATCCCATTTCTATCCCCATGATAATATGCTTTCTAGTTCACTGTTTGAAAAACTCCTGGGAATAGTTTATTACATTTAAAAACATTCTTTATACAACCATATGACTGCCTCTCACCCTCCATTTCAAGTATTTCTGATTATTAAGTAACTAGTATTAGAATATTCTGCATGCCCACTTGTCCAATTGAGGTGTTCTCTCTTTCCCTTCTGGATTCCAGGTGTGTGAAGCATTCTTTGTTATGGATACATCATTTACAACATCTCGTTCTGCACAAGTGTGTTTTTCATAAAATCTGTAACTTATGATGAACCTTTGTAGATCACTATCAGTTATAACTCTTTGATATCGTTGTCAAGGATGAAAATTTGCATTGATAACAAGTCCTTGATTAAAGACTGACAACCACCACCATCATTTTCAGCTTTGAAATATACCACTGAAAGAATGCATTCACTTAATGCACCAGTTTTCAAATCTCGATCACTGTGTAAGAACATCAAAAGTTTGGTCATTTTCATTTTAATGGGCACAGTTTTACAAATTCTACTTTTTCTTACTACCACTTTCTGTTTGGGATAATTTTTTTTACATGTATCTTGTTGAGGTTTCAGACATTTATGCAGTTTATTTGTCAAGATATGAAAAAGATGAAAGAAGGTTAAAGTAAACAAACATATCTCACGTGTCTTCTAGCCATGATCTTTATGAGTCTAGTTTCTTTTAACACAATTGCCAAAATCAGCCCAAGGAATGATTTAAAGGCAAAATTGAACTGGATGATGTGGGTGACAGTAAGGTCTTCTCCAAACCACAGGGTCTTGAGGAAAAGGGCATATAAGGACAGGAGTAAAAATTTTCATCTATTTAAGGTTTTTCTCTTGGCCTGATATGCTCTCTAGTACTCCCAGATACTGAGAACATATACCAAATCCAGCACTAATTAAGAAAAGCCTAGGGGCGCCTGGGTGGCTCAGTCATTAAGCGTCTGCCTTCGGCTCAGGTCATGATCCCAGGGTCCTGGGATCGAGCCCCGCATCGGGCTCCCTGCTCAGGGGAGAGCCTGCCTCTCCCTCTCTCACTCCCCCTGCTTGTGTTCCCTCTCTCGCTGTGTCTCTCTCTGTCAAATAAATAAATAATATCTTAAAAAAAAAAAAAAAAAGGAAAAGTCTAAGGAGTAGACTAGATCGTGAATATCTTTTTTTTTAATTTTTAATTTTATTTTTATTTAAGTATATTTAATATACAGTGTTATATTAGTTTCAGGTGTACAATATAATGATTCAATTCTACACATTTCTTAGTGCTCATCAAGATAAGTGTACTCTTAATCCCCTTTATTTCACCCATTCCCCCACCGACCTCCCCTCTGGCAACCATCAGTTTGGTCTCTGAATTTCAGACTCTGGTTTGTTGTTGTTGTTGTTGTTTGTCTCTTTTTTTCTTTGTTCATTAGTGGGGGTTTTTTTTCCCCTTAAATTCCACACATGAGTTAAGTCATATGGTATTTATCTTTCTCTGACTGATTTCAGTTAGCACTATAACCTCGAGGTCCATCCATGTTGTCTCAAATGGCAAGATTTCATTCTTTTTAATGGCTGAATAATATTCTGTTGTGTATATATACTGCATCTTCTTTATCCATTCATCTATGATGAACACTAGGTTGCTTCCATATTTTTTTTTTAAGCAGCAAATATCACTTTATTCCCATTACTTTGAAATTACCCTACTTAACTGGATCTGAAATGAATTGAGACTAGAACTAAAGAGGAGAATAAATATTTTTATGATAATCATTCCAGTGTTGAGTTTCCAGAAGTACATTTACACTCTAGCAATGGTGTCTATAAGTAAATCCATAACATTCTTAAGAGTAGTTGCTTTTGTCCTGAAGCTTTATGAAGAAAGAAATAAAAGATTCTTTTTTGCAGACATTTTAGAGAAATGATATATCCTTAGCTTCTCCTACATAATTGGAAGTAAGTTAGCTTCTTATGAGGCCAAGCATTCCCTATGCCCCTAAACTCCTGCCTGGACAAAAAATTTTATTACATAGTCCATATTGTCACGGAGGTAAAATTGTCTCCTTGAGTCTTTTTTTCTTTGACATTCATTGAAAGTGGAGCAAAGAACTTCCTTTTTAGTACTTGGCAAGGGAAAATTGTTCTTTTTCAGAACTTTATCTCAGAGCCCATTTTTCTCTCTTTGGATATTTTGTTGCTTCTAAGACGGCAAATTAGTGGCTTGTTGACCAGTCTTTCTGATGAGTTAAATTCTGCTAAAGTAGCTATGACTGAAAACAGCTAATGAATTACTCTTCTCAGTGAGCATATTTACTTTATGTAGCAAAAATCCAAAGGCATGCATAACATTAGAAGTTGTAGGCGTACGAATAGAATTGTAGGGGAACAATTTGGGACAAGAAAGAACTTTATAAATAGAAGCTAATGTGGTCCATGTTGTTGGTAATACTATGGCCTGAAAATTCTGGAGCAGCTACCATATAAAATCTTCCATTATTAAGGGCAAATCCTGGGTTAGATAAATGTTCAAATCCCTAGTTGTGAAAATATAGTCACATCCCTTTGCAGAAAGGGTCATTGGTGTCCTTCTGTAGAGTCTCTTAAGTCAATCCTCAGGAAGGCACTTGGCCTGTGATAGAGTTGGAGACTTGCTCACCATTACTGTCCGTAACACTTGACTATATATTCTTGACAGTACGTTCTCTGTTTCCTGTCTCATGGATAAACATTACAAATATATGTAAGTAGACTCAGGTGGTAAGGTGGCAGATACTGTGGTTAGTCTGCAGACTGAAGTAATTGTAATTGATTAACTAGCCGAAGCATTTTTTCCATCAGGAATGGTAGCATTTTTCTGAGCCAACCTCAGCCAATTGCTAGCATAAGAGATAGGCTTATAAACGGCTGCATGATCTCTAAACAGGTCCAGGCCCAGAATTGCAAACTAAATGGCCAAATTTTTAGATACATGACACCAAAGATCTCTTGGTTGATTGCATCTGGGTAACTTCAGAGTAATCTTTAAAACCATTACTGCCCTCTGAGTTGTTACCTTCAGAAATAGACACCAGTATACTATTCAGTCCAATTTCTAACCTGTCGGTCTAGAAAAACCGACTTACTACATAAAATAAAATGGTTCAGAATTGAGGACTTAATTCACAGAAATCACAAAGGTAACAGTTTGACTTTCCTTAGAGATAAAAATATACCTTATTGATTATAGTAAGTAAAACAGAGTCCCGCATTTGCCACATTAACATATTTGGAAGTGTTGTCAAGCAACAAGGTAGGTCAAGTGTCTGATAGCCGAAGGCTGCTATGTAAGAAATAGCCCAAAGTAAACTAATTAGTTCATCATGGGAAAATTTGGACCTGGTTTTCTATCCGTACTTGGCTTATCTCCAAATAATAGTTTCAAGTCAGTGAAATTTAGAAAACTGACATGGAAATAGTTGACCCACTTATTTGTAAGAAGGGTTGTGTAAGCAGTCTTCTATTTATTCCACCATAAGAAAAACCTAGGTCAGATAACTATAGGAATTTTTAGAAGGGTTTTATGGGATTTTTTATTTTAATTTTAATTTTTTTTTGCAGAACTACTAGAATACTTAATCAAATGCACTGAATTCATTTCCAGTCTCTTTTCAAAGACATGAGGTTTTGAACTATTTTTCAGAAAAAGATTTCTATAAAGCTTTATGTTTGAACAGAAATTTAGTCAGATATTTTCAACTAATTTTTAAGTATAATGTGATTTATCCAGGCAATCTGAAGTCCATCAAAGCTTAGATGATAATATCAAGAAAGACAAAAAATAAATAAATAAATAAAATAACCATTAGGAGCATATAAAGAGCTTAGGGAGAAATCCTTTTGGGGCGCCTGGGTGGCTCAGTTGGTTAAGCCACTGCCTTTGGCTCAGGTCATGATCCCAGAGTCCCGGGATCGAGTCCTGCATCGGGCTCCCTGCTCAGCGGGGAGCCTGCTTCTCCCTCTGACCCTCCCCCCTCTCATGCTCTCTCTCTCTATCTCATTCTCTCTCTCAAGTGAATAAATAAAATCTTTAAAAAAAAGAAATCCTTTTTACTATGGCATGGGTCAAAGCAGAAATCAAAACATTGGTTACAATGTAGTTTAAGATATTTATGGCTGTTGTTAGGTTTTATCTTTTACTTTTAAAAAAGCAAATGCCTTTTTAAAAAATATTCTTAGTCTGGGGGTGCTGCAACCATTTTACCTTAGATTTGCTAGTTTCGGACAAAAATATGTGTTGTAAATATCTTCAATTCATGCCTTTGTAGTTTTTTTGCATTTGTATTATTTTTTAATGAACAGAGACTCTAAAACTCTTTAAAGTCTATCACTGCCCTTCAAATTTACATATACCATTTGTCACTGGATATTGTGTCAGAGAGTAGATAATCTGACTGGGGTTTGTGCTACAACTTTTTCCGATGATTGAGGTTCAGAAGGGCATTAAAATAAATTAGCACCTTGTGCCACGTTTAAATATTTCTGAAATATTTTATATTTTAATATTTAATTTTCCTATTTAGTATTTAATACATTTATTTAATACTTCTATTTAATATATTTAAACATTTTATATTTAATATGTATTAAAGTTTTGTGGTAATAGTATACCTATAATTTTAGATTTTTAATAAAATTTATTTTTTTGTTCTAGTAGTGCTAAGCTACCCTATATTAAGAAGGTGCTTCTGACAGGAGAACTTGCACTTGAAGTGGTTTTCAAAACAGCATCGGGGGTGTATTCAAACTCATCTCTCCTGTTTCCGCTCCTGGTTCCCCAGGGACTAGGGGTAATATTGAAAATGTTGAACAATTAGCATGGCCCCTGCTGACCAGTAAGAATAAAGGAACATTTAAGCCACACTGGTGTCTGCCTGCTTTATTATCAGCTGGGCCAGGGGACCAGTATTAAACGATTACACAATAAAGCAGAGCAAACTGGCTTGTTTGGAAATCAGACATATCCTAACCTTCAGCTCAGTCTACTTGATTCCAACATGTTAGAATGTCATATGGTAACAGGGGGATTATTTCTCTTCTTCTGAAGTATAAATGGAAATGATGAAGACTTCCTTGAAAAATTTCTTCCAATTTTATAAACTTTGACCAAACTGGAGCTATACATTTTTCTTCCATTTTAGGTAATCAAGATTAAAATAATTTTTAAAGCCATGAATATTAGAGCAACCATCCCTCATGTGCTAGAATCTGTATGTCAATTGCTCCTTCAAATAGGTTTAGGATCACAGTCCAAATAAAGCCCAGGGAGTGCAAGTACCACAGAACTAGAGGGAAAGCCATTCCATAACCATGAGATGGCTTCAGTGTCATAGTAATCGGGGTGGGGTCGGAAATAACAAGGGTGTGACTTTAAGAACCAGCCAAATTCATGCATAAAACACAGGTACAATTATGGTTTTTCTATATATCAGTATCTTCCATGAGAAATAACCTTGTGGAAAAAGACATTGAATTAACCATGAACCATGACAGATAGCCGTGAGTTGAAATATCTACAGAGCTCGCTGGTGCTAATATTCCCAGTAATTTTTGCTGAGGGAAAGATCCAGGAGGGTTTATTAGTGTTGGTGATAAGCCAAATAGAGAGGGAAAACAGACCGAATTTTTACTTCATGAGCTAATTAGTTTTTTTTAAATTTTTTTATTCTTATGTTAATCCCCATACATTACATCATTAGTTTTAGATGTAGTGTTCCATGATTCATCGTTTGTGCATAATACCCAGTGCTCCATGCAGAATGTGCCCTCCTCAATACCCACCACCAGGCTAACCCATCCTCCCACCCCCCTCCCCTCTAGAACCCTCAGTTTGTTTTTCAGAGTCCATAGTCTCTCATGGTTCGTCTCCCCCTCCGATTTCCCCCCCTTCATTCTTCCCCTCCTGCTATCTTCTTCTTCTTCTTTTTTTTCTTAACATATATTGCCTTATTTGTTTCAGAGGTACAGATCTGAGATTCAACAGTCTTGCACAATTCACAGCGCTCACCATAGCACATACCCTCCCCAATGTCTATCACCCAGCCACCCCATCCCTCCCACCCCACCCCCCACTCCAGCAACCCTCAGTTTGTTTCCTGCGATTAAGAATTCCTCATATCAGTGGGGTCATATGATACATGTCTTTCTCTGTTTGACTTATTTCATGAGCTAATTAGTTTTGATGTCGAACTACTGCGAACATAGTTGATCCCTGGAGGACCTACTGTGTGCAGCATCCTAACTGAAGAGACTGATCTGCTTTGTTACTAGTCCTACAAATGTCACATGTGTCTTTCTCAACCTGCCTTTCTACCAGTTTTTGCCTAGTGTGTGTTTTGTGTTGGTGTCACTGTGAAAATAGAGGTGTGGGGGTAATGGGAGTGGCTTTTCCAGGTTTAATAACATTTCTCATCATCAACTAGAAAGAAGAGTCTCCCTTGAGAACCAGTTGTTACAACTTTTACTAACAGTTTGGCCAAAATCAACACGTTATGTATCAGGCTTCTTTTCCGAGACGTATTAGCATGACAATACCCGGTCATATAGCCCGACATATTTTTTTTTAAAGATTTTATTTATTTATTTGAGAGAGAGAGAATGAGAGAGAGCACATGAGAGGGGGGAGGGTCAGGAGGGTCAGAGGGAGAAGCAGACTCCCTGCCGAGCAGGGAGCCCGACGTGGGACTCGATCCAGGGACTCCAGGATCATGACCTGAGCCGAAGGCAGTCGCTTAACCAACTGAGCCACCCAGGCACCCTAGCCTGACATATTTTTTTAAGTTTAGGGTAGGAATCTACTGGGGAAGAAAAAAAGCCCCCCCGAATTCCCGTAGTGAAGCAATAATGAGTATAATAAAAGGGTCACTGCAAGAGGGAAAAAGTACAGTTGTGAAATCGGTTAATGCTGTCCATTTTAGGCTCACCTTACTTCTCCACCTGAGTCCCTCGTCGGACTCCCTGGCTACTCCCCTGGGACCTGCTCCTTTTGCCTTTGCTCTAACCTTTCTCTCATTTCCACCAGAGAATCAGAGCGTACCTGTCCCTGGCCCCTTGCCCTCAGGCCCCCCCTTTCCACCCCATAATCTGATGTTCTAATTGTGGCTAACGGGCTAATTGGCCACAATATAATAGTGTTAGTTTGGGGAAGTCATACAACCAATCTGCATAATTTGCCAGTTGTAGATTTATGCATTTGCCTACTAGCTAAACTTTATTTGTAACTCCAAGATCAATACTCTTGTTATCTTTGTGGTCATTCACAAACATGCATAGACGTGGGGAAAATTTTGAGTCTCCTGATGGGCCTGTTCCCAGCTGAGGTCAAACAAGTTGACGCTGTCTTGTTTCAGTTTCTTACCTTTCAGTGTCTCATGCTGTAAACAAGTGTCCTTTTCATGGTTTATTTAATGCCACATGTTTCCCATTTTTGTGCTTTTTAGGTGGTAGTTTTTCTGTTTAAAATGCCCCCCAAGCATATTGCTGAACTGATTAGTGTTCTTAAGTGCAGGAAGGCTGTGACGTGCCTTATGAAAAAAATACATGTGTCAGATAAGCTTCATTGAGGCATGAGTTATGGTACCATTGGCCAGGAGTTCAATGTTTATGAATCAACGATAATATTAAATAAGGTGCCCTTAACAGAAATACACATAAAACGGGGTTTATATTGATCGGTTGGTGAGCAGAGGCTCACAGGAACTTTATCCTGTATTTCTCCTGGGAACAATGGCTCAGTATTCACTAATTCAGTATTTGCAGTGACTTTATAGAACAAAACTACCGTGATTAACAAGAATCAACTGTGTTTACTTCCTCCCACAGAAGCGTTTACGATAGTTTAGAGACGAAAATGCAGTCAAGTAGCTAAAGGAACAAGAACAAACAAGCAAAAACAGAGTTATGTAGTCCAGAGGTAGACAAAGGTAAAGTAGTTTAACCAGGGAAACATTAAGGAAAAAACTGAATTCTGATCTTCCAGACAACAGAAACAAACAAAAATAATGAGTACCATAGCTTTTCTTATCAGATTAAAGAAAGTATATCAATTTATTGGGAGAGACACTTTCTTTTTCTGTTGTTACTTTTTAATAGTAACTTTATGGCACAAAGCCCATTATGGATAATGTTTTTAATTGTAGTTTTATAAATAATGTAGAAATGGACTTTATATGATTGCTTTTATATTGACAATAAGAAAGCCTAAGACACCAATCCTATCTCATTGTTCTGTGAAGGATTTCCATGGGGATCTAAAGTTTTCTGTATGTTTCCGGGATGCTGGAGTGAAATGTGGTACTATTTAACACATGTTATGCTGACATTTACATTTTTAAAGAGTTTCAGATGGAATTATTATAATGGTGGAATTATCCAGTTTTCTGGTAAATGGGAGGGGGAATATATTTGAGCAGGCTACTCTTTTGGCTAAAATCACTGTCGAGAGAGGACATGTGAATTTGCCTGTGGATTGGAGAGTCAACATGGAACATGCCAGAAAAATGAGGAAAGCTATGGCCTCCAACCCACACCAAACTACTCCAGTTAAGAACACTATGTTAATTAGAAATATTGTGTTGATTGTGAGATGAGATATACCTGAAACTGACTCCACCAAGCCTGTCTCTTTTAAATATCTGTGCTCATTTTTTTTTTTATGAATTCATCTTACCACTGGTGCTAAGAATTTTCTGATATAATTTGGAGTCATGAAATATAGGCTCAAATAGTGAGTAAAGAAATGTTAAGATAAAAATAGTTATTCATAAATAAATGTACATATATTTTCCCAGACTCTAGATAAGAAGACATTTAAGTAAGAATAGGCTGTTGAGCTACAGGGGATAAAAAAACAAGAGCTTCAGAAAACTGAAGGAAAACATTTTTTTTTTAACCATCATAGTTTATAAATGATATAAGCAATTCAATTTCCCTATTTTTAAAATGAAGAAGAGTAAACAAAAAAACTTGATTCAATTACATATGATAAATACAATTAAATGGAGATACAATTTGATTTATTGGAAGCAATATGAGTTTTATGCAGATTTACCTTTGGCAGTACCTTACCAGAATGTAGTGCATTCTGGAAAATATCTACTGAATCAAATATGTGTAAATATAAAAAATAAATACATGTCATGGTGTGGTATGGGGTGGTAAGGGGTGGGGAGGTGGAGGGCTGTCTGTTTCCAGGGAGCTAAAAGTAATATAAAATCCTCAGTTACTCTTGGCTATTTAGATAAAATCTTTGATAGCGTTGATTTAGCATTTTATATATATTCTTTAATATGGTACTTTCAAAGAAAATGCTTCCTTTTATAAGGAATAAAGAGGAAAATAAATAGAATATTTAGTTGATGGTACAAATAACTGCTCTACCAAGATGGCAGCCACCTTTGACAAATGGAGCCATTGCCTGGCCAACAGCATCTCTGGGCATGGTTTTAAATTCCTGAGTTGATTTTTCCTGAATTCAGGAAATTCATGGTAATACTGGCTGCTCAGAAGAGTTAATGTAGCGTAGAAAGCACACAGTTTGAACATGGGGAAGTCAAGTCTTGCCTTAACCTCAGCCTGCTGTTCTCGTTGCCCTTGGGCTGCAGGGGACAATTACCTACCTTCAGCCACTCCTATCCCAACCCCTGACAGAAATCCTGGCAGAAGAGAGTCTGTGGCTCTCTTCTCAATGGGATGATAGGTTTTGGTCAACTGTTTATAAAATTACTAATTTTAAAGACTCTTGAAATATTATTAGCCTTTGATCATCAATTCCAACAGATAAACCCCTCCCTCCCATTCCCCACATGTTGCCATCTAAAGAAGGCAGCTCACTGGGGATGTGTAAGATGTGTAGCCCAAAATAGATTTTGGAGAAATCTTTTAAAAACCATTCACAATAGAAAACTAAGGAGTCCTCTAACATATTCCTGTCTCTGATAAGCTATGAAAATAGTATTGGTTTGGTAAGTTAAGTGACATTCTGCTTCTCTATAACAAATATTTACTCGTGCTTTTTAAACAATAAATTAGCTAAAGGTAGGCTCAAGTTAGAAATTTAACTGATTAAATCCTTTGCAGTTTAGCAAAGTATCCTCTCCACACATAAACTATCAGTCATGTTTTATATTAAGACCCCCAACTCTGAAGGACAATTAGCAAATTCCTAGATGATCTCATTTTATGCCCTGCCCCAAAACAGTGGAATTGAGCTCAGTCATATTTATCTTCCAAATTTAACACACCTTGTTTAAAAAGCAGACTCCCAGTTTTACTCTAAATATGATTACATTTGCATAAGTGTCATTTACAAACAACTGTCCTGGAACATAGGCATTGCATAAAGCGAGGTGTAGCTGTATATTTACTTAACAAGAAAATACTTAGGGGGGGTGTCATGTTTCATAGCTTGGGGACTGATGCTGGCATAAAATGAAAGTGTGCATTCATTGTTCTTCCTTTTTGCATTGCTTTTCATGCTCAAATACAAATTTCCTGACTTTGGGGATCAACATGCTAGAAGACAGTACAGTATTGTCTTGTGTTTAAAAGCAACAAGCTGTGGATTCTGACTGACCTAGATTTAAACCCCAGGCCTGCCAATCATTAGTTTTGTGATTTGGGCAAATTAATTAACCTTTCCGAGTTTCAGTCTTTTCGTTTGCAAAACCCCGAAGGGTTATTGTGAGGATTAAATTAACTAAAGGATGTAAAGTGCTTAGCGTAATAACAACTCAACAGGAGGCTGTTGATATTAATTCCAATTATAATCTGGCAGCTCAACAAGTGATTGTTAATATTAATTCGATTTATGTCTACACTGAAAAACAGGAGGGTGATAGAATGTTTTGACAGATTCCTCTCAGTTTTGTTTTCTAAGTGTATCATATGTATTAGTTATGTCCGCTCTATATTGATTCCTTCCTCCCATTATAAATTATTTATTTTTAATTTTTATAATACTTTCATGTGGTTCAAAATTTAAAAGGCCCAAGGAGTGCCTCCTATCTAGTTCCCCTCCCAGAAGCAAAGCTTCAAAATCCATTTCATCCATGTATAATTAAACAGTTGGATACACATACTCTTTTTTCTCCCTTTTTTGCACAATAGTTATCATACTGGTTAGGATTGCCAGATGAAATACATGACATCCAGTTAAATGTGCAGTATTTGTGACACGATTACCCTAAAAAATTAATTGGTCTTTTTATTCAAACTTCCAGTTTAACTGAGTGTCCTGAATTTTATTTGCTAACTCTGGCATCTGTAAATTACTAGTCATGCTGTTTAGCATCTTATTTGTCTGCTTTTGATTTGTTATTTTTTTTCACGTTAGAATCATCTGAGCTGGTTTCAGACTTCTCTATCCCCGAATCACACACAGCAGACCAGTTGCATCAGAATCATTCAGGGTTGAACTTGGGCAGCAGTACCTTTTTTTTTCTCCCAGTGATGGTCTTTGAGCAAGAGTCCTTTATTGCAGTCACAAAATGAGAAATGTTATTAATAAGTGTTTGCAATTGCAACACTAATTACAAAGAAATGAAAAGATTACAAAGAAATTGTTGCCGATAGTGCTTTGTACCGAGATCATTTTCACCTACTCAGGGTCTCCCCATTGGCTAAGTGGCAAACCAGGTGCTTTATGAATACTGTTATGACCCTGTCTACACAGGAGGGATTTCAGAGCCAGGTTAACTAATTGTTCATGCCACACAGCTAGTAATTCGAGGAAAAGGAAATTAGAGCCATGTCTGGCCCCAAAGTCTTGTTGGGGTCACATCCCGATCTGACCTAATTCTGAGATTCCACTTTTATTAACGCTATTCCGAAACTCCAATTTTTAATTTGGAAAACAATTCAGAACAGCTGTTTCTCTTTCTCAGCGGACGACTATCTCAGTTAAAATGCCTTCTAGAGAGAACCAAGCCGAGAGAAACCAAACAGGTAAAATTCCTTGGGGTTCAAGTTTCTTTCATCTCTGTCAATCTTTTGCGAGGTAGTTCTGGATTTTGTGTTTGTTGGTTCACCTGCCTTGAGTCACCTGAGCATGAAGGGCTTATGAAAAAAGAGTTGACGGACATAATGATGAGCTGTGACTTAGGGGGAAAGGAAGCCGTGTCTTTTAGTCAGGAACTTGATCGTTCTGCTCAGATTGTGTGCATATCATACCCATGTCTTGATGTGTAACTAAATGAAGGAACTGGATTAAAACGAGGGGTGGATATCTTATTCCTGCACATGCCAAATATGTTCTTTCTCATCCTTTGTGGACATGTTTTATGAGATGCATGATGTAGAGACAGACCGCAAAACCATTCTGGTTTTTGTAGCAGAGGACACAATGTGAGTATCTGTTTCAAGGTCATTTCCTGGTAATGATATCTTCTGGTGATTTTGAGGCACAGATTCAGGGAGGAGAGATGAAACCGAATCCTATTCCTGGCTTTGCTCCTTTCATCTGTCTCTATATTTACAGCACTTCCGAAAGTCTCTTGCATATAGTTGATGTTCAGTAAATGTTTGTTGAGCTCTCTTGACATTCTCTTTTAAAACTGAGAATAGACTGTGTTCTGGGTAGTTTGGCAATGCAGGGACATGAGTGGGGCTGAATCCAAGCACCGTTATCATGGACTCAGAAACTGCAGATTTGCACTGTGGTCTTAAGTTCTCTGAATTTTGATCATTTCAACTCACCTAGAAGCATCTTTAGAAGATCAACTGACCTTGAAATCTTAACATTCAGCAAAAAGTAGTTGAGAAAGAATTCCTTAAGGTCCAGTGAATTTTGGAGAGTGCGTGATGCCTAACAGTGCAGAGCAAATTTGGATGCTAAAAAAAAAAAAAAAAAAGGAAGAAGAAGAAGAAGAAATCCATGAAACCAGCATTTGAGTGATTCCAGTAGTTTGGAATTGGGTTTTGACCCAGCATCCAAAGAATAATACTGTGACAGCAGCAAAGAAATTGTAAGTAAAGTTTTCTCTAAGGACTATGGAAGAAGGGGGAGAAAAATGGAAACCAGGTCAACTTCTTAATATCTTATTAATTCTCTTAGTGTTTTGTTAATTTTATGAATTCGTCTGAAGTTTCTTGATTTTGTCTTTTTTGGAAGTATGACGATCATGTGTGCCTTGCCACATAGTGGGCTCCTTACTATGCATTACTGTTAGTGCTCCTTCTCCAGGTAGAAGGACTAACCTTTATAAGCTCAGAATGATGTATAGCTCTTGTTGGGAGTTTCTAAAATTTCCCTTTGTCCAGCCCAGGCCCTTTATTATCCTGCTTCTAATGTTTTCACCTCCGTTCATCTTTGTTCTTCAGACCACTCATTTGAATTTTTTGGTAGCCTTTTGCCTTGTGGCTTCTTTCACATCTGGAATCCAGGAGTG
This sequence comes from Neomonachus schauinslandi, assembly GCF_002201575.2. Taxonomy (NCBI): domain Eukaryota; kingdom Metazoa; phylum Chordata; class Mammalia; order Carnivora; family Phocidae; genus Neomonachus; species Neomonachus schauinslandi. The sequence goes on along the minus strand of NC_058416.1, from coordinate 20,165,640 downwards.
CAAATATGTCTTTATAAATTATGGCTCAACAATTTGGAATTTCCCCTTTCCTCCTCACCATTTTATTGTGTCTTTTTTCAACACTAGCTGCAGACTTAATGTATTAGCAAAAGTACAGATTATTATAGATTCAATTAAATGCCGCTGGTAAAGGGCAAAGTGGTTTTCTTAAGTTAATTATTTACAATAGCTTTTAGAGTCTGAGGACCTCAACCAATTATAATACAGATATTTAGAATGGGTTTGACATTTTGGGGCCAGCTAGGAACAAAATTGTGAGGGAGGGGAGAGAGGGGCATGATTCTATATGCCCCCCATATCTTTTTTTTAGTGTCCCTCCATCAGCCCATTGACTTTATTTTACTAAATTTCTTCCCTATTTTCCCATTCAGGAATTTCACTGATACAAATATGCCTTAGTCTACCTTTGCCTCGGTTTCATTATTCATTCAACAAAATATGTTGTGTCCCTTTTTACCAGGTACTCTGCTAATGAAAATTTGCCTTGGAAGACATAGTTTAGGTGACTATGGGAGGTAGTAAGTTTAATGAGTCAACCTAATCAAGACTAATGAGTGAACTAGTTAATATATCACCTCCTTGGTGACCTCTTGCTCTAATACAGTTAATACCCTTCCACTAGATCTTAGGAGTATCTGTTTCTTTCTTTCTTCTTTTTTTTTTTTTTGATTTTTAAAAATTATTTATTTATTTATTTGACAGAGAGAGAGAGAGAGAGACAGCGAGAGAGGGAACACAAGCAGGGAGAGTGGGAGAGAGAGAAGCAGGCTTTCCATGAAGCAGGGAGCCCAATGCGGGGCTCAATCCCAGGACTCTGGGTTCAGGACCCGAGCCGAAGGCAGATGCTTATCGACTGAGCCACCCAGGTGCCCCAGGGGTATCTGTTTCATAAGAATTTCATGAGGGCTTTAGGCACGGTGGCTGGGCAGATGCTGGTTCAGGGAGGCCTTTCAGTACACCTCAAAAACACTAGGCTGCAGAGGCCATGGTTAGAGAACAGCTACCAAAATGTATATATGGGAAAACACAGGAGGTTTTCTGCCAGTTTGCCTTTGTACCACACAAGGGGAGATCAGCCATAACCTTTATTTTAAAAAAGATGTAGAGGCTGAAATAAAGCAAGTGAATTAAGTAAAAAAGTTTGCAATCCTCTGTAAAATCTTCATAATATAGGTTCTGAAAATTCAAGACAGCTGAAATTTGTTCACAGGCAGACCTGCCTTAAGAGTTCAGTTCCTTACTGAGCAGTTAATGTATCTCCTGTCCAAGGATCCAGTCCAGAGTAAAATAGTCACAAACAGTAGCTCAATAGCAAACTTATTCCTTCAGGTTACATATAATGTGAGTTATTTGCATTCTGTAGTGATCTTGTTTTCTTCAATTTTCTTGCAACACTAGCCATTTTTATACATTTAAAACAGGATTCTTGCTTTCTCTTGAAGTTCAGATTATTTTTATTTTGTATCCTCAAAGTTTCAGGTCTAAGATAATGTGTTGCTTCATTAAGAACTTTACATAGGAGATTGTAGAAATGAGGATTTGAGCCCATGATTTTCTTGTGTGAGATTCTGTGATATTGTGATTTATAAGAAATATATATACATATATATTTGAACATTCAGATGACCAAAACGTATTTCTCAAATATATTTGGTCTTTATCTGCAGTTCTTGGCTCATAGCTCTGGAAACCCTTGGAATTTCCTGAGTGATAAGCACAGTGGAGCATCTTTTGTCATAATATTTGGTCTCCCCTTCTCAGTTCCTGACATAGCTTCAGAGACATCAGGGTGACATGGGTGTCTTGGTATTCATAACAAATTCCTTTCCATTACAACCAGGTTTATGTTAATGAAATGACTTTTGAGAAAAGGCCAAGGGATGAGGGAACCAACCAGGAAGAGAGGGTTAGAACTTGCAGTCCCACCTGCTGATTTCAGGATAGGGGAGAGGAGCTGGAGGTTGAATCAATCACCAATGGCCAATGAGTTGATCAATATGCCTAAGTAATGATGCTTCCATAAAAAACCCAAAAAGGAGGGGGTTCAGAGAGTTTCCAGGTTGGGGAACCAGAACATTTCTACATGTGACCATGCCAGACCCCAAACTCCATGAGGACAGAAGCTCCTTTGTTTGCTGTCTTGCCCTATGTATCTCTTCATCTGACTGTTGATTTGTAACCTTTAATAGTCTTTGTAATAGGGGCGCCTGGGTGGCTCAGATGGTTAAGCGTCTGCCTTCGGCTCAGGTCATGATCCCAGGGTCCTGGGATCGAGTCCCGCATCCGGCTCCCTGCTAGGCGGGGAGCCTGCTTCTCTCCCTCTGCCTCTGCCTCTGCCTCTCTCTCTTTCATGAATAAATAAATAAAAAAAATTAAAAAAAAAGTCTTTGTAATATATCCATAATCTAGGGAGTAAACAGGTTTCCTGAGTTCTGCAAGCAAATTAATAGGACTTAAAGGAGGGGGTTGTGGGAACCTCTGGTTTACAGCCCGTTGGTCAGAACTACAGGTAACTTCTGACTTACAGTTGGCATCTGTATTGGAGGGGGTTGTTGGAATCTCCAATTTGCAGCTGGTCGGGTAGGAGCACAGATAACCTAGGCTTCCAGTTGATGTCTGGAGTAGAGGGCCATCTTGTGGAACTGAGCTCTTTACCTGTGGAATCCGGGTGTTAGGTCAGCATTGAGCTGAAATCTCAGACACTCTATCAGAGAATTGCTTGTTGGTGTGGGGAAGCCTACACACACACACTTAAATAAAACCCTTTCTAGCATCTCATCAAAATTTTCTGTATTTTAACTGGACATGGTTCTGAACACCAAAGAAGTAGAGGTAGGTATTAAAATCAGCTATTAGTAGAGTTGGAAATTGTACACTCAACCACCAGGGGTTCTTTAATTTTATAGCTTTATCCTGAACTTGTGAGTTTCAGATTAGTTTCTTCTTCAATTCAACATGTAAGGTAACTTTGATGGTAAAGACACTGTTTCTTACGCAGAACGTTCAGAGTTTTTAGTGCGCAGGCTGGAGTTCTCCAAGACCAGCTGTCTGCATTACAGAACCACACAAATTGGATCTAACAGAGCATATATTAGTGTCTCCAGCAAATATTTGTTGAACACCTATTTTTAGCGAGGCTCCGAAGTGAACAAAGTGTGCGAGGATGCAACCCACTCAGAGCTTGCAATCTAGATGGGAAAGCAAGTGATAATAAACAAGAAGGCAGATTATCAGCTGGGAAGAAGGGCCACACAAAAACTAGACTGATGCCATAGAAAGTGAATGGGAGCCTTCATTAGATTTGGGGGCCCTACAAGATCCGTCTGATGAAGAAACATTTAGATTGAGAAGTGAATGATAGTAAGAAGGCCGTTTGTGAGACAGGGGAGGGATAGGGTATAGGCAGAGGAAACCGCCCTTGCAAAGGGTCTAACACAGGGTGAAACGTGGCTCCTTGAAGGAGTAGAGGATTAGTAGAGAACAATCAGCCAGGTCCTACAGCACTTTGTAAGGCAGGAAAAAGGGACTCTGGGTTTTATTTTCAGTTTGATGAATGCCATTGGAAAATATGAAGCAGGACAGTGATGTTGCCTGAGTATAATTTTGAGGGAAAATCTGCTTGTTATGTGGGGAAAGATGGGGGAAAAGGCAAAGCCAGAGGCATGAAGACAAGTTAGGAGGCTTACTAGCTGCAGGGACCATGCCCTTTGTTCAAATGAGACCCTTCTGAGAGTGAAAGGGGCCGCTGTGAACCGAGTAGGAGTGGCAGGTGGGTCTATGGGGGGAACACGCCGTTGCTTGAGCTGTCACGGTTGCCTTGGTAACGTAGTGGAGCCTTTATGCAGTTTCATTTAATCCCTGCAATAAACTCAGTGTGCCAGGCACATGATAGGTGCCCAATAAATGTTTGTTGGGTGAGCGAATGAGCGAATCTGGGGGAGATTAGTATCCTTGCTTTATAAATGGAGCTGTGTTACAAGTATATTGTAAGCCTAATTTTGACTCTAAAACCCATCCTCTTTCCTCAATTTCTTACCGAAGGCCTCATTCTTGTTGCTTTTTAAGTGTTTCTATATCGTCTCACACGTATTTCCATTTTCCTCCTTCATTTCCTCCTCGCTCCTGGGGTTAGTGTTCTACATACAGAGGTTCTGTAAATGTGTTTGCTATACCAGTTTTTATCAAAGGCAGGAATTGGACTGGCCATTGACAGTGTCAGGTCCCCAGGCAACTTTCTGATCTTTCCTTTGAAGTGCCCTGAGGCCTCCACCTGGGCAATATGTCAGGGTTGATTAAACAGGCTGATGATGGGCATGCCTTAGTGTTCCACTCGCCCCTTATACAAAGAACTCCCTCCTCTGTCCTCTTCTGCTCATCCAGCAAATTGGTATCACCTTATTTCCAGGCGAGGAGACCTAGGAATCCTTTCAAAAGGACCCAGCACACTCTTTCTAGGCAGAGTAGCTTCTGCCTGTTGGATAGATGGCACCGAATTCTCAACAACAACGAAAAAGATGATCTCACTCTCCTACTTTGAATTATAGGCCTAGAAGAAAGTTCAAATTTGTATATTTTATATAATTTGTATTGTAAATTGTAGATATTTCTGGCTTACTCCATAAACATTCAAAGCAGACTTATCTTCTGACAAGATCAGGTTCAATAGAGGACTGGCTTTTAGGGAGTGGTGTGCACAGGCCTCATGGTCTTTTCTTTTTTTTTTTTTTTTTTTGAGATTTTATTTATTTATTTGAAGAGAGAGACACAGCGAGAGAGGGAACACAAGCAGGGGGAGTGGCAGAGGGAGAAGCAGGCTTCCCGCCGAGCAGGGAGCCTGATGTGGGACTCGATTCCAGGACCCTGGGATCATGACCTGAGCCGAAGGCAGACGCTTAACGACTGAGCCACCCAGGCGCCCCACGCCTCATGATCTTTTCATGCTTGATGAGCCTGAGCCTGTGTGTGTACAAGTGTGTGCACGTGTGCATACGTGCTCATTATGACCCTGCTGATCCCTTATAGTCAAGAGCTAATGGAACCCAGTCAATGTTGGGCTGGAGAAAAATGTTCCAGCTTGCATTCTCATACTTCTTCCTCGTATTTTGTCCTACTCACTTGTTTTGCTTAAGACAAAGTAAACCTATCTGCCACGAGATATAGTATATCATTTGCTAACATTTGTGATTATTCAGTAAGTAAACCTCACCTATAGCTGGGTTTATAAAACTAGTTTCTGTTTTAGATCCTAGGAAAAGTCTACTCTTTCACATGCTGTTGAAGGATTTTAAGGTGAATAATATTATAGTCCCACCCTTAACTTAATTAGGGGAAAGACAACGGGGGGTGAGGGGGGGGGGACATGAGTCTGCATTTGTCATTGTGTAAATATGAACAAGAAGATTAGCTGCTGAGTCACATTATCAGGGAAGAGCAGAGCCAGCTTTATTCTGAAATATAAACCCCCTCACAGTCACATACAATGGTATATTCACCTTAATGTATTCAACAGAAATATATAGATAGAACAAATCTGAAACTTCTCTATTTTGCTATTAAATATAACTAGAAGTTTTACTTCTGAAATTTAGTACACAAGCATTTAGCTTTCATATTTTTTCCTCTTATTGTAATAATACCTAACCAAATAGGCTCCGATTTCAGCAGGAAAACCTTTACTTTAGATATAATAATATAGCTTGCTAAAAGAAACCCTTTGCTTATTACTGGAACTTTAGGAAACAAGACAGTAAAGGAAGATATTTGGATTTTCCTTTTTAAAAAAGCAGCAGAGGGGCGCCTAGGTGGCTCAGTCAGTTAAGCATCTGTCTTCGGCTCAGGTCATGATCTCAGGGTCCTGGGATCAAGCCCCGCACTGGGCTCCCTGCTCAGCAGAGAGCCTGCTTCTCCCTCTTCCTCTGCAGTTCCCCCTGCTTGTGCTCTCTCCTTCACTCTCTCTCTCAAATAAATAAATAAAATCTTTTAAAAATTTAAAAAAATTAAAAAGCAGTGAAAATGACATAGAAAGAGCATTCTTTGATGCTGGAGAAATAGATTGATTCCCCAAAATTTCTTTGAGACACAGACTTTCCATGAACTGGAAAGTGTCAGATATAACAAATATATTATTTGTGACAGATAGCTTACTGTGATTATTTTTCCCACTAAAATGTTAACCTTTTCCTTTCAATGTTTTGATTTAATATAGTAAATTATGATATTTCTCCTTTTGTTAAAAAAAAATACCAGAAAGTAAAATGTAAATCTTTAATGGAAAATGTGATCATGTTTTTCCTTGGGCAGGAGGGGACTTGAGGGTGGTGATTTTGCAGAGATGAGATAGAACATGACCCAATCTGTGTTCCTGCAGCATGCTACAGAGTTTCCTCTCATCTTAGAACCCATCTGGCAAATAGAGGCAAAGCTAATTTCATAAGAACTGTCTTATAACAAATCCTAGTTTAGAAAAGCTCCAACTCTTTGGCATTTCTTTGCTGAGGTCATGATTCTTTATCAGTGAGAACAGTCACTACGGATATGAACAGTCAAGAGAGGATGTTCCCACAGGAAGGTCCCTTTCTCAGTTAAAAAAAAAATTGGACAAAAGCATAATGCAAAATTCTGAGTAGCAACCTTTTTATGAAGTTTAATTTTAGTAAACCACTCACATTTTTGAATATTTCATGATTTTTCTCCACCCCAAATTGTTATTAACCAAAAAATGTTCACCAAATCTAAAGTTAATGAGTATTATAGAATGGAGCACTACCCTGGCCAGTTAGGGCACTGAGCGAGGCACCTAGCTGCCTTCTGCTCTGCTCTGATTAGACTTGGAAATGCACCAAACAGCAGGGATGGGAGTGTATAGCTGTAAATATCTTTGTGCTAATGAGGATTTTTCTTTTCTCACCAGTAACGGCTGGGGGTAGATGTTGTCGAAGACAAAATTATAAATGTTTTATATTGGAAAATGGTAGGTGAGTTTAAGACACGGTCAGTTGATTAGGTTACTGCCAAGAAGTAAACAATAGGCTTATTAAAGCTGTAATTAGGCATTGTGGACATACTGTACTTTTAATCAGAGCTCCAGCAGGGGATAAAGTAGCTGAAATCATCTAGTGCTTTGTCAAGTGGAAGGAAAACGAGCTTTCTAAAATGCAGCTATGCAGTTTCTTGGCATTTCTACACCACCTTCTTTCTGAGAAATTTGCTGACTTCACTTTAAGTTACAAAGTAACCTGTAGGAATTGATTCGTTATTTTGTGGTTTTGTTACATTGTGTCACTGATCAAAAAAAAATTTTATGGTTCCCTATTTCTTGGCGAGTTAAGTGTGAAAGGTGAATCCATGATGATTGAATGCATTGAGCCAGGTACTTTACATACAACTGCAGGTAAAGACATTAGAATCTAGGGTTAAGTCATTTGCCCATGGTCAGATGCTGGCTAAAGGGCTGAAATTGAACTGCTAAACCCAGGGCTGTGGACTCCAACAGCTGCCTCTTACGTCACACCACAGCCCTGCAGATCCAACTTCACCAACCAAGGCCCCCCAGAATGCTGCTTCTGCTTCCACCTAAGCCATATTTGCTGTAGCCGATGGCACAGGGTATATATGCTGCCTCCAGGACGTGAGTGCTCTGCTCACCACCAGTCCTTTGCTCTTCCCACATCAAACTCCAGCTCTCATGTCACCTCCTCTATAAAGCCCTCCTGATTATTTTTGTCCCTACTCCTGATTCACTTTATGAGTTTTTCTTTTTTTTTTTCCCCTCCAAATTTTTATTTAAATTCTCGTTAGTTAATGGACAGTGTAATATTAGTTTCAGGTGTAGAATTCAGTGATTCATCACTTACCTACAACACCCAGTGCTCATCCCAACAAGTGCCCTTCTTAATCCCCATTACCTATTTCATCCGTCCCCCTGTCTACCTCCCCTCCAGTAATCATCAGTTTGTTCTCTAGAGTTAAGAGTCTGTTTCTTGACTTGCCTCTCTTTTTTCCCCCCTATGTTCACTTGTTTTGCTTGTTAAATTCCACGTATGAGTGAAATCATACGGTATTTATCTTTGACTCACTTATTTCGCTTAGCATAATACTCTCTAGCGCCATCCACATTGTTGCAAATGTCAAGACTTCATTCTTTTTTATGGCTGAATAATATTCCATTATATATATATAAAATCTTTATGAATACCACATCTTTATCCATTCATCAGTTGATGGACATTTGGGCTCTTTCTATAATTTGGCTATTGTTGATAATGCTGCTATAAACATGGAGGTGCTTGTGTCCCTTTGAATCAGTATTTTTGTATCCTTTAGGTAAATACTTAGTAGTGCAGTTACTGGATCATAGGGTAGTTTTATTTTTAAGTTTTTGAGGAAACTGCATATTGTTTTCCTGAGTGGCTGCACCAGTTTGCATTCCCACCAACAGTGCAAGAGGGTTCCCCTTTCTCCACATCCTCACCAACACCTGTTGTTTTCTGTGTTGTGGATTTTAGCCATTCTGACAGGTATGAGGTGATATCTCATTGTAGTTTTGATTTGTGTTTCCCTGGTGATGAGTGATGTTGAGCATCTTTTCATGTGTCTGTTAGCCATCTGGATGTCTTCTTTGGAAAAATGTTTATTCATGTCTTCTACCCATTTTTTAACTGGATTATTTGCTTTTGGGGCTTTATGAGTTTTACACTCTCCTCTGAATATCTTTTAGATTCAGAGCCATAGATTTTCTGGTACAGAGCTCATCTCAAATAACTTATCAGATGAAGAAACTTAACATTTATTTGTTTTCTCTCCAATCACATAAGGGTTAAGAACCACTTATAATAGCATTCTGTATTCTCCACTCAGCCTTATACATATCGCAGAAATAAGATTTTAATCTAGAAATTTCAATTAACATAAGCATCTACATAATATAGAAAGAACCCTTGAGATAAATAAGCACTTTCTCTGGACTAATTCCATTCTTTGCAGATATAATCTCTCTTTTTCAGCATTTATTAAGCTCATAAAATGCTTCCTATTAAATATCAGCTAAGACAACAACCAGCCAACATTCTTTTCCTAAAGAGGTCATGGATTTTTTATTTTTTTTATTTTTGGAATTATACGGCTCTATGAGTTACCTAGAATTAGGTTTCAGTGAGAAAATTGTAATAATATGGAACTCATCTTTTTTTTTTTTTCATTGACATGTGAACCCATAGATGCTCTCTAACTTGGTTTCCTCACATGTGAGAGATGCAGAATTTATGGGCAGATATTTTGATTAGTATGCCCTTTCTCAGATAAAAAGCAAAGCAGTAGAAGTTTGGCAAGACTTCCTCAAAGCAGCAGCTGACTGGAAAATGATCACAATTTTGCAGGATTATTAGGCCAATGTCGGAAAACCTCTTATTAAATGCTCATCTCTTTAGCTTAAACTCCTATCGTTCTTCTACGTGGAAACATTAAGAGTTGAAGCTTCAATTTACATATATACACTCAATGTCACACAACTCTCCAGAAAAAAGACCTAGACTGACTGCCATCATAGCGGACGCATGCCCTTGTCCCGATGAGGGAAAGCAGCTCCTCTGGCTGGTGCCGGTGGGCCCACGAGGCAGGCACCTATGGTGGGAAATGAACCGTCTTCCCAACCAGCCACTGTCTTAGGAAATGATATGTCTTCCTGAATGTGGTCCTCTCTGCTGTCCTGTTAGCTGTAGTATGAAACTAGGAGTGGCTTGCACTGTTGAAATTAGAAGTTATTCCCTGGCAGTGAGAAGTCCCTGTGCTAAAAGGTAGTGTGGTGGTTCTTGGGGCGTCTGGGTGGCTCAGTCGATTAAGTGTCTCACTCTTGGTTTCCGCTCAGGTTGTGATCTCAGAGTTGGGAGATGGAGTCATTTGGGCTTGCACTCAGCAGGGAGTCTGCTTAAGATTTTCTCTTTCTCCCTCTGCCCCTCCCTCTCTTTCCCTCATCCCCTACTCATGCGCTCCGATGTGCACACACTTTCTCTCTCTCTCTCTCATAAAATCTTTAAAGGGCAGTGTGGCATTCTCAAACGTGACTGGAGGTTGTAGTATTAATGCTTTTGTCTCACCACCAGGAGCCAGATTTATGTGATTTGGGGTGTGGTCTGCGCATCAGGGCGTTTTAAAAAAACAGCTGAGTTTGAGAACCACTAAGTTAGGAAAACCCATTTTCTGGTCTTGCTGACTGGCTTCAGGAAAGGTGTCAACCTCTGTGTATGCTTCGTAATGTGTTGTATTGCCTCAAAGGTTGTTTCAATTCTGGAAAAGATAAAGGTTTTCCATATAAGGTTTTGCTGAATTGCAAGGAATTTACATTTATTTTTCTTGCTCCCTTGTTAAAGTCCTGGGTGAAAGGACCTACAAAAGCATTTATTTTTTTAAAGTAGGCTGTCTAATGAAAAGTAAATCATGTGGCTCACTTATGAAGACAAGCATAAAACCTTTCCAAGTCAAATACTAAATCTTTCAAAAAATTCTTAATGCTTAATTTACTTAATTCAAACATTTATGCGATGTCTTCAGTGCATGTAGTATATGTGTTTTGAGTGAGTAAATAATGTTTTGAGGATTACTCCTAATTTTCAGGGAAACAAAGTTTAGAATATGTGCGGGAACAAAATGATATGTAGCTGGGAAAGCACGTTCAGGGCATTGTAATAGCACATATCAGCAGAAGAAGGAATCCAGTAGCTATGTGCCAAGCTTGGCTGATGGCAATCAGCAAGAGGAAATTGCTCTCAACTCTAACAAGATCAAATCAGATAAACTGACTCTTTTCTTGACCATTGAGTTTTTTCTACTCTAGAACGAGTTGCTGAAGGGGGTTAAGAGTCTCAACCTTCTGAAGGGTTTCCTGTAGACGTGCCTCAAGGTGAAAAAAGGAGAAAAACAGTTCCCGAATCTGGCCACTCTACTGTCATACTTTAGTGAAATATGTAAACTCTAAGTTCCAGGACCTGCCTGCAGAGATTCTGATTCAGCCCTTCTGGAGAGGTCTTAGAGTTTGTACTTGTAAACTCCCCAGGGAATACTGATGATCAGCCAGCGTTGGGACCCACTGGATGATGTGTACACCCAAGTTCTGTTCCAGTGCTGTTTCATAGGCTCCTGATGACCAATCTGTCCTGCTGTTTAATGATTTTCAATTACTCCTGATTTGTGAGCACATTTGCTCAGTAGATTGACTATCAGAACCCTGTCAAATATGGAATTTTTTTTAAAGATTATTTATTTGGGGGGGGGGGGTTGTGCACCAGAAGGAGAGGGAGAGAGAGAGAGAGAATCTCAAGCAGACTCCATGCGCTGAGCACGGAGGCTGAAGTGGGGCTCAATCTCAGACCCTGAGATCATGACCTGAGCCAAAATCAAGAGTCAGATGCTTAACTGACTGAGCCACCCAGTTGCTCCATATGAAATATTTTTATAAAAAAAAATTACTGTAAATGTGCAAATAAGGCTAATCGAATATATTCTACAGGTCCTTTAGTAGTATGTGAATACACATGATTCATACTACTAATTGACTTCATTGTAAACAAGTATTAATTTGTAACTATGTAATTGACTAATTGACTTCATTGTAAACAAGTATTAATTAACACCAGCTAGTGGAGCTCAGCTAAAAAAATTTTTTTTTTAAATAAAATATGTTATTCTTACTTCCTTGGGCTTTTAAAATAACTCCATGAGTATAATTCATATACCATAAAATCTACCCTTTGAAAGTATACAATTCAGGGGTTTATAGTACATTCACAAAAAAATATGCCCCCATTATTATCTAAATCAAGAATATTTTCGTCATCCCTCCCAAAAAGCCTCTTCCCCATTAGCAGTCACTCCGCAGTTCCTCCTTTCTGCATCCCCTGACAAATGCTAACTTATATCCTGTCTCCACGAGTTTGCCTATTCTGGACATTACATGTGTAATGCCGTAATGTCATAAAATCTGTGGCCTTTTACATCTGGCTTCTTCCACTTAGCATGTTGTCAAGGTTCATCCACGTTGTAGCATGTGTCCCTACCTTTTCCTTTTTATGGCTGAATAATATTCTGATGCGTGGCCATGCCACATTTTGTTTATCCATTCATCCATTAATGGACATTTGCATTGTTTCCTTCTGGGGACTGTTATGAGCATTTGTGTACAAGTTTTTGTGTGGATATATGTTTGCATTTCTTTTGGGTATAGACCTGGGACTATTGATCATTTAGAAGCTGGTTGATTGATATATGGGAGTATACTACTATTCCCTCAAATTGTGTATATGTTTGAAGTTTCTTGTAATAAAAAGTAAAGAAAAAAAAGGAAAAACCCTCACGTAGTTTCAAAAGTTGCCACAAAATTAAGCCCATGGAAAAAATGTTACTTTTGAGAAAAAAATATTTAGACAGAATTATTCATTGGCTTAGAAGTGAGTTTAATATGTGAGAATAATTTAAAAAATATGTGGGAATAATATATCAATGGAGATAAATCAATTTAAAGATGACTTGTGTTAGAGTTTTTACCCCTTATTTTCAGGGCAAGTAAGCTGAACTTCAGAGTTCAATAACTTCTTGGTTTATCTCTGTTACATTAGATCCCTTGATCATAGAATGAAACAAAATGGATATTTTTATCTTTTAAAATAGATTTGATTGCTGCAAGAGATGCATCGACCATTGTCAGCTTAAGTAAAGGTTGTTTAAGTTGATATTGATTAATATTTATAATTGGGTTTGAATTTTCTATATAGGCTCACATCCATTAATTATAAATAGCCTTTAAGAAGAATCAAAATGAAAATTAAAACCTTCCTAACAGAACAAAATGCTACTGGATACAAAGTTTTTTGTTTTTTTTTAATTACCCCCCCACTTCTCTCCTTTCAGAAGATGTCTTCTGTTCTACTGAAGCACAGACTATAGGTCCCTTGAGTACCAGCCATAATTAATTTATTTTTTTAAAAGATTTACTTATTTTAGAGAGAGAGAGTGGGGGGAGGGGCAGAATGAGAGGGAGAGAGAATCTCAGGCAGACTCCCTGCTGAGTGTGGAGCCCAATGCAGGGCCCAATCTCATGACTCTGAGATCATGACCAGAGCCAAAATCAGGAGTTGGACACTTAACCTAACCAACTGTGCCATCAACGCACCCCAGTTCCAGCCATAATTTAATTCTAACCTCTAGGACATGAATGTGGTTATGGGAAGCAGAATTTTAAGGTCAGTCAATGAAAACCACCCTCAGGCTATCACTCAATGACATTTTGCTGTGGGAATTCCAGATCTCAAGATATACCTACTGGAGCCCAATACAAACCAGTCGAATAAAGATTAATGAGGAAATATTAAGCATCTGTCCGTTTTATGCTTGACAGCTTTATTTTATGTAAAGTACCTACAAAGTAATATCACTGATACTTTGTCTATTATTTTAAGCTTTCCAAAGTGCCTTAAGAATATTAAGTTTGTTTTGGGGCCCTTGGGTGGCTCAGTCAGTTAAGCGTCTGACTTCAGCTCAGATCATGATCTCAAGGTCCTGGGATCGAGCCCTGTGTTGGGCTCTGTGCTCAGCAGGGAGTCTGCTTGTCTCTTTGCCCCTCTCCCCGCTCATGCTCTTTCTCTCCATCTCTCTCCTCTTTCTTTCTCTCAAATAAATAAATAAATAAATAAATTCTTTTTTTAGAAAGATTTTTTGTTTAAAGATTTTATTTATTTATTTGAGAGAGAGAGAGAAAGAGGGAGAGAGAGAGAGAGCACAAGCAGGGGGAGCGGCAGGCAGAGGGAGAAGCAGGTTCCCTGCTGAGCAAGGAGCCCGATGCGGGGCTCGATCCCGGCACCCTGGGATCATGACCCGAGCCGAAGGCAGATGCCCAACCGACTGAGCCCCCCAGGCATCCCATAAATAAAATATTTAAAAAAAAGAATATTAACTTGGTTTTTATTAATTTAATAAGTTCAAGCCACAGGGTCATAAAGCTTGTCATGGCATTTTTAAGATTATTAGCTGGAGAACTAGCAAAGAACGTCTTAAATTTGCGTGGGTAAGTCCACCTGTATAGTAGTCATCCATACATATCTGTAGTGTTTGTTTGTTAAGCTTCCCTCTAGAGAAAACAGAGTATATCCTCAGAGTCATACAGAATATCATGCAAATTATGGGGTGCCAGTGAGTATGTGTTAGATGGGCGAATGGGTGCTTTCATGGAGAAGCCCAGTTCTGAGCCCTGACCTATTCAACTGACAAGTTTATATGCTCTCTGCCAATACAGATCTCATGTCCAAAAATTACAGTCCCTCTGTGCTTTCTCTTTTCCTAGGTTATTTGAAACTGCTTCTCTGAAGATACAAGTATTCTATTTTGAGAAGGTTTTTATAGAAATAGAAAAATGAGCTCAGGAAGCCAGACCCGGAAGGTCCCACAGTGATCATTTAATCTAAATAGTCCCTTCACAATTGAGGAAGGAAGGAGAATGTAAGTCCTGAACTTGGAGGGACTCCACTTCCACCAACTGGTCAAAGATTAATTTCATTAATTGTGACATTTGCATGGCTCCAACGCTCAACACATGTGTACTGATCCCCTAATACATGCCAACCATTGTATTGGACTCTGGATCCAGCAGTGGACAAAGGAGATTAAATTTCTGAGCAAATGGGATTTATGTTGAACAAGAATGAGGCATAGCAGTGGGGAAAAAGAGAGAAAGAAACTGTGGGCAGCCTCATTTGATATAGTCTAACTATGAAAATCACGTCCCTGTCAATAATCAGAGAAAATTCCCTTCCCCTATAGAATGAAAATATTTCTACTTTCTACCTATCTAATCCACTTTTCATTTCAAATTATAACAAACCATAGTCTTGGGTTTTTTTTTGTTGTTGTTGTTAGAAACTCTCAACCCACAAATCACATAACTTCTGTGCTCATGACTTCTCATCTGTAAACTGAGGATTAGACCACAGGGTTATTTAGATTTCCTTCTACCTTTGAGACTCTTCATTAAGTAGAGCCTCACAAGTGTTTTGGATTCTTTTTCCTACTCTTCCCAGCCCCTTACCTTCCCATGAGGGGCTCGGAGGCTGATCCCTCGGTTTCTATATCTAAAAGACCTCCTGGCTCTTGTAGTTTAGCTTGTGACACAGTGATAATGGGAGAAAGTTAGACATGTTTCCTGAAGTACAGCAATCTTCTGGCTTTTTCTTTACTTTTAGATCCATAGAAGGAAGAGCTGACAAGACCATCAATCATTGTGCAGGAATAAATACTGCTAAACTTGTCAGCTTTTTGATCCTTCCCAGATCATTTTTTTAGCTCAGTTCTTGGAAAAGGGAACTTTGCCAAGGTTTTTATTTTTCTTTGCGCTGTCATATTTGCCGGGCCAAGGATAGAATATTGAGGTCATATGATTTTAGGACTCAGAAAATCGCATGGTAATAAAAGCGGAACCAAACTAAGTAACTATACATGCGTAGTGATATAAAAATGAGAAAATGCATTTTCAAAAGAAACTTAAAAGGCAAATGATCTCATGTTGAGTTTACTTTGTCAATTTCTTTAACGAGTCTACTGGAGACACTAAATAAAGGTTTTCTATGGTGCCAAGCTTTGCATTCATTTCAGGTGGGCTTTTTGTTCAATGCCACAAAGTATCCACAACCATTCACTTATAGAAAAGAGCCAGTGTGAGTCACAGTGAAATCAATCCATGGTTAGCCAGTTGTTCACTCTGGATTAGAGCCTGACTGGGAGGCAAGTCAGTATTGCCCCTGGCAAGTTTATGTACCAACAACAGAAAACAAATTGCAGATCAGGAATACCTGGTAGGTCATGTAGCTGGCAAGTGGTGATCATCTCATTCTACAAGTGGGAAGTCATATCCCATGTAGTGCTCCTGTATCTTCTTTCCACATAGGTAATTCCTCCCTTTGTTATAAGATTAAATACAAGTTCATCTTCCTCTACAAAATCTTCTCAGACCACTGCAGCCCATGAAGGTTACTGTTTTGTTTGAACTAAAAGCACAACTATTTGACTCATCTGTCAATTAATCATGTTCCCTATCTTGTGAAACTATGTTGTATTTTTTCTTTTTGCATCTTTAAGTGTAAGCATGCCTTATCAGATACTAGATTATAAATTACATTTTTAAAATTTTCATTTTTTTGGACCTGATATTATATATTGAAGATATTTAACTAGATTTGCTCAAGGTTTAGCTTTTCTTAACTCTGTCACAAAAAACTACTGCAAAAAACATAGTTAACTTTAAGCAAAAATTGAAAGTATGCTGATATTATCTTCTTGACTCTATTATTTTCATTTTTCCAGACCAGGGGGCCACAGTATCCTCCAACTTTGTCTTGTATTTAGGCAGCCAGTACCTTTAATTTCCTCCCCACCAACAGGAAGAATTTAGCTTTGGTCACTTATATCTCAGAATAAATATAATCCTTCTTTCCCAAGAGAATTAGCAGTTTCATCCAATTCTGCTAGTGAAATGACAGACTTTATCACCCTTCAGAGGAGTTGCCCAGGAGCAAGTTTGGGAGGCAAAGAGAGAAGAAAGTCAAGTAATGGTGGCCCAGATAGACCCAAATTGGGGGGGAAATGATACTATTTTGACAGCAGTCTTCTCTAGCAATCCATTTGGTTCAAAGACTAGGAACAGCAACATCTTCAACTATAAAGTCCTGGTAAGATATTTAGAACCATCTGAACTCAGAACTAGTCACTGCTAGGTAGTCAGTCAATGAAGACATTTTCCAAGAAGAATTTCAGGTCAATACTTGAGATACCTGCATCCTTTTATTGAGGAAGGCTGGTTGTTGATGGAAGCTAAGCACTTCTTCCTGAGCAATGATTATACTTTGTATAGATACTCAACAAAAGCGACAACAATAAAAGAGAGAACATTCATTGTCAGAAAACATTCACCGTGAGAGTCCTACTCAGTGAAGAAAGCATATTATAAGGGAGGAGAGCTTTAGCATAGAAGTGCATATTGGCAGCTCTCAGAACGCTTTAACGCAAAACATGTCATTAATTAAAGAAACATACATCCATAATATATTTAACAGGATTTAGCAGGAGGATGGTTTAAATTTTAGAAAATTCTAATGTAAAAAATTTGCCAATCTTCCAAATGATGTAATGATACTGATTTGCTAAGTACCTAATTATCATCTTCATCATTATTTATCCAAAGACACGAAACCTTTTAGTTTTGATAACTAACTAAAGTGACTACGTATAAAATAAAGTTTTATTTGAAGTGATGAATATGTGCATCATCTTCGTACAGATAGAAAATGATTAGAATTATCTAGCAATTTTTAGATATGTCTATGGGATGACTTGTTGAAATTTAATTTTAATCGCCCCAGAACTGAAGAGTACGATGTTTTCTGGATCTGTAAAGGTGGGAAAATATTCTGCCCGTTCATATAATAGGAGAGATACTTCTCTAGGAACTTCTTTATAGGCCTTCCTCTACGTGGGGCTATCATAAACCTGTTTCTCCAACTCATGAATCAGAAAGTTTTATCAAATGGCAAATCATTTCGCTGACCTCTGGAGTGGAAACCTCATTATGTATTCAGTAGGTGATAGTGTAATTCAAAGGTATCACCAGTGCAGGTGTTCTTGGCATTAGCCCATGGCCTCATCCGTAGTCATTGTAACAACAGAAGAAATTAAGACTGAGGCAAAGGAGGTCAGGACAATGGGAAAAATGGCAAATGGCATTCTTTCAAGCAGGAGAAATACTAGCAAAATTACCATAGTCATGCCTCTTACTTGCTTTTCTCCTTTTTCAAGGTCTGGAAAATATTCAGCAGGTTTGCCAAATACAGCAGATTTGCCATTGGAGAACAGAGGCTTTGGTATTTCAAAACAGAAGATTTTTAGACACTGCTTTTGAAATGATTTCAAATCAATGTTTTTAAAGGTTGTCATCTCAGTTGTTAAATTTTTTAAATTAAAAAGGAATATTTTGCATGCACATAATAGGAGGCTCATTATGCATGATTAGATGCAAAATGTTTCCTTGGGCTTTTCTCTTCCACTACCCATATGTAATCTCAGTCTCTCCCTAGTCTACCTGCATCAACTTGGGCAGGCTTTTCTGTTTCCTGTGACCTCCTTCTCTTCCTGGCACCATCCTCCTGGCCGCAAAGGGCATTGGCTTTAAAACTAAAAGCTGTGGCTAAGTTCTACTACCACTGTGGCAATGGCTATTGTGGGAACCAGATAGCTTTGTGTTCCATATTAACTGATGTGATGTAAAAAGATTTGTACTGAGTGAAATAATAGAGGTGCCCTTACTCCTGGAGCTGCTCTGAATAAGTTAATTCAGAATTGACAGAATAGAAGTATTCAACTATTTTAACCTTGAAATGTACATTTATGGTGTGTTTTGAAGGAAGGCAGAGGGAAACTGATTTTTATTATAACCTACTGTTTTTCCTCTCCTACACAGGCCCACCAAGACTATCACTATGACCGATGGGGACTATGATTATCTGATCAAACTCCTGGCCCTTGGAGATTCGGGGGTGGGGAAGACGACATTTCTTTATCGATACACAGACAATAAATTCAATCCCAAGTTTATCACAACAGTAGGAATAGACTTTCGGGAAAAACGTGTGGTGAGTTTTTAACCATTCTGTTATGTTAACCTTGTTGCTTATTTCTACCCCCCTCCATATAAAATAGAATTAAGAAGCTATGTTTATTGCATTGCAAGGTGTCTGCCTTTTATCACAGGAAATTCATAACCTGTCACTTTGATTCAATTTAGAATATTCTTAATGTTCTCAATGATAAATAACATTTTGCTAAGAAAAATGTGGAGTGGCACAAAAGCGTTTAGGACAAAGAAATAATTCACGGGTTTATATAGTGTGTTTTCTATGAATTCTCTAGGAATCTTTCAAAACTTGAATGATCCGGGTTGCAAAGCCCTTAACTCTTGGTCTGAGTTAAGTTTCTCAATAAGAACTAGTGTTCATTTCTCAACTCTTCAGAGAGAAGTTAAGAGAATGATTGGCAAATAGCTGGAACGTGAGCTTTGTAAGTCCTCGCTGCATTTGTATTTATGTGTAGACTCAGCTATCAATCACTAGCTTATTATGAACAGAATGTGAGACCAGTCCATGCTATTTTCCAAGATAAGGGAGTTTAAGTGAGAATTACAACTGCTTTCTTCTCCTATGCTAGACTCTAATGACAGGAATAAGGATATTATGACATGTGAGACGTGTAGCATAGACACTTAAGCTCAGCCAGATTTCCTGCCGCCCAAGGTATTCTTGATTGCCAACATGGCTGACGCTTCCAGCTGATGTCACAAATCTACTCTTTGCTTGAGACTTGGTGGGGGGAGAAAAGGAAATCGTGGCTGAGAAGTTAAATCATGGTTCCGTATACATCCTGTACCTTATCTGAAGGTCAATACATTTTAGTGTGGTCTTAGCAACCTGGCTTCCAACCCCTCCAGGGTTTTCCTGTGACTTCACCCCTCCCAAATGCCTCCACTGACCTAGGAAGATAAGTCCTTGCAAAGTTTTCCCTTTAAACATTTTTTACTAAACCGTGCTTAAGCTAAACCACACTTTAAACATCTCTACTAAACCATACTTAGGGGAGCCGATGAAGTATTAAAGTTGTTAGGCTTTGCTTAAATAAGAAGCCAAAAGGCCATAATTTTGAAAATTTAAACATTAAGAAAAAGAGCCTTTGGAAAAAATGGCGAGTAAAGGAAGACTTGAAATATCTTGTGTAAACTTATTGAGAAATTCTGTGTATATTTTATGGGTAAGTCACTTTGGAAGTCCAAGTCATAGCAAAAGATATTCCGGTATTAGTAAAGCATTTTAGCATTTTAAAAGTACGTTCACATCTGTTATGTCATTTATTTTTGCAGTAACTCTGTAAAGTAGGAAGAGATTGTGGGTCTCAGTTTGCTATTTGAAAATAAGATTCAAAGAAGTGAAATGAAGGGTTGATATTCGAACCTAGAACTTGGGTCCTAAATCTAATGTTTGCTGCCTCCGTGAGGAAATGACAGAAGGTGTCTAATTTAAGTTTGCAGTATGCCTAAATTGTGTTGAAAATCATACTTGTACTTGACATTTAAAAGTGAGAGTATATGTGATACTTCTGGAAAAAACAGAGCAAATATTTATTCTGCACTATGAACTTTGATTATAGTAATTGAGAAAAAACATGCTGAGTGAACCCAGAGAATTTGAATGTTTACAAAATCCAAAGTAATATCAACTGATGAAAATTGTATCTTTTAGGTTTATAATACCCAGGGACCAAATGGATCATCAGGGAAAGCCTTTAAAGTGCATCTTCAGCTTTGGGACACTGCCGGCCAAGAGAGGTAATAGTAAATTACTTTGTTTCTAGCCACAAACAGCCAAGAAAAACTTCTTTTAAAGTGAATGCTGTACGTGGACTTGAAAAGCAAATGTTGTACAACTCTTCTCCTGGTTCTAAAATAGACATTTATGTCAAGAAATGAAAATAAATTATTTATAGTTAATTAATGATAACTAGCATTGTGGATTTGGTACAGATTTCAAAAATCAGATCTTTAGCAGTCTCTGGAGATCCTTGTTATATGTTGTCTTTGTACTTTCTAATAGAAAAAAAAAAAAAACCAACCTTCTCTAGAATTTAATTAAAGTGGGAAATTAACATGATTACAAGTGCAACCTGGAGAGGGAATTGAAGAAGGGGTGGTAAGACCTTTCCCAAGTTTTTCCATTCTTTTGCACAGACTGTCTGTCCTGTGCCTCTTGACTGGCTTAGTTTTCTAAGATTTGGGTCACACCATTGCTCTCTGGCTAGAATGTTTTCCTCCCTCCCCACCCTCCCTGATCCTCTCCTTTCACCAGGCCTGGCTCATGGACCACCTCCTCTGTGGAGCCTTTCTAAATGCCTGTCTGAGACAAACTCCCTCTTTCTGTGAACTCCTGCGCCTATCCCACCATCCCTTAAGCTACTCGATTAATTAAATACCACCTTGTAAGAAGGCAAATCTTTGGTTTTTGTCTGTAACTGTGGTACTTCGATTCACCTGTGGCCTTCTTACCCCAACAAAATTGTCAGCATACCAGGGGCAGAGACCATGCTTGGTTTTCTAGCATCTTCTCTGGTACGATGTCCAAGGCAAGAGAAGCTCAGAAGACAGGAGTGTTGTTTGCTTAGAGCTGGAGGAAAAGATGTTTCTTTGAGATCCAAGGTTTCAAAGGGCTAAAGACCACAAGCTAGTGAAGCTTTTCAATATCAGATTAAATAAAAATTGGCAGTAGATTGTCAGAGAAGATGTTTAGAAGGCACATACCTCCAAATTCTGCATCACATGTCTTAGAATGTTTATGCTTGTAAACACTTTAGTTTTTGAAATGCGTCCAAAGTGTTCTCGCTTTCAGTGAGTGTAAACGCCAGGAGAGGTGCTGGGCCCTCTCCGTTAGCTCTTTTGACTGTGAATTCCATTTACACACATTCTTCAACACGGCTAGTTCTTCTGAAGTCATTCCTCACAAGAATTTCTGTCCATATGTCAGTTTTGTTGTCACAAAGATGTATGTTTCATAGACCAATTTAATTCACTTTTGAAGAAGTAATATGAGAAAATGTGGTTCCCATATGTCCTCACACATGATATGTCAGCCTCACATGATGGTAGGCTTCTCCCCTCTGCCCCCCTAAGACGGCTGCTCTCTGACGGAAGTGAGGAAAACTAGGGACAGTCTTAGTACCACGGAGGTGATTCATCCCTCGAGAATTTTGCATTCTGTATAAACTAAGGTGTAACTATGCAACAAGATAAACAGTGTCTCACACCTCAGCCCTGTGCTTAAAAACATCTGGCAGTATAACCCATATAAGATTATGGTTATTGATAAAAGTGGTATCATGGAACGAGGAAAAAATCATACCCCTTATGTAAACCTCAAGGATACAGGACACAGCCTTAGTTCCCAGTGAGGGAGAAAGTAATAATGTGACTCTGGGATCTGTTTTTGGTTTTTGTTTTTTTTAATGTGGTCCTAGCTTTTCCCACCCTACTGACTCACTGGACAGAATGAGATTGGTGAATAAAGCTGGAAATCAATTACCTTTCCCCTGGAGTCACCTTGGGAAGAAAGGGGATAACAAGGGTGCTGGGCAGAATGGTCTAGGATATAACCTGTTCTAGAACAAGAATGTCCTATCCATGTTGCTGTAGATGCAAAAATGTTTACCCCAGTGAAATCCACATGACAAGCATGTTTTAAAAGTAATGTAGCCCCACTAAGCAGAATGGCCCTCTTGTACTTCCGTGTGCCCCTCCCCCCCCATGGTGACAATGACACGCATCCCATGCTGCGTGTGTTGATTTAGCATTGTCTGCAGCGTACTGCAGTGAAATGGGTGTCAGGCCATCACCATTAACACAAATTTTTAAAAATGAAACCTTTACCGGGCCCCTGGGTAGCTCAGTCGGTTAAGCGGCTGCCTTCAGCTCAGGTCATGATCCCAGGGTCCTGGGATGGAGCCCCGCATTGGACTCCCTGCTCAGCAGAGAGCCTGCTTCTCCCTTTCCCTCTGCCTGCCGCTATGCCTACTTGTGCTCTATCTCTCTGTCAAATAAATAAATAAAAAATATCTTAAAAAAAAATGAAACCTTTACCAAGCGGAGCGTCTTTGGACTCTGTTTTTAAAACCTTCTGAGCCATGACTTGGAGCCAGCAGAGTAGGCTGTGAGTGTGGACTTCAGCACAACCATCAGCAATGCTGTTCGAGAAATTAGAATTTATATCCACTTCAAGTTGTAAATGCTAGCCTTTTTTTCCCAATAAAAAGGCCATTAACATAAAAAAAATGACTTTCTCATGTGCTATGGGCAATGAGAGGGGGCTATGGCACAGTCTTGTCCTTAAATGAGACATACACAGACACATTCTCTCTCTTTCTCCCTCTCTCTCTCTTTTTGGGAGAGAACAGAGAGCAGTTGTCTTAGCCACACTATTGTAGTTGAGGAGGAGACAATTTTGTGAATGCAGCTAGTCCCCAAAGAGAAAGAAAACTTCAGTAAAAGCATCTTTGTGAGCTTCCAGCAACTGGTAGGAACAATTCCACAAGAAAAAACTGAGTAAAATTTTTGGTATTTCATAATTATCATGATTAATGCCTTACCAAAAAATCAAATTTGGAAATAGTCATTAAAATATCTATTCTCTTTGCTTTGGTATTAAAAGAATTGTTCTCTACTGAAGTCATTGACATCTTTAATACTTGAATATCCTTTACTATTCTCTTTCTCTTTTTTTCTTTCTCTTAATTTGACAAACATTTTGTGAGCAAATATGTTCAAGACCATGAAGATATAGTGGATAGCAAATTAGAAACATAACTCCTGGGCGCCTGGGTGGCTCAGTTGGTTAAGCGACTGCCTTCGGCTCAGGTCATGATCCTGGAGTCCCTGGATCGAGTCCCGCATCGGGCTCCCTGTTCAGCGGGGAGTCTGCTTCTCCCTCTGACCCTCCCCCCTCTCATGTACTCTCTCTCTGTCTCATTCTCTCTCTCAAATAAATAAATAAAATCTTTAAAAAAAAAGAAACATAACTCCTTTCCTGTTGGAGCTCACAAGTCTAGAGTGGAATTTGAACAGATAACAAACAATTGCAATACAGCCTTAGGACAGTGCCAGGAAAACAACAGGTGATGGGCAGGTGCACCAGAAGGAGCCTATAACCCAGATGTGTTAAGGCCAGGTTACCCACAGAAAGAACAGCATGTGTGAGAGCTTAGGGGGAGAGTGAACTTTCTAAGAACTAAAAGATCAGCATGCCTATGGGTAGTCAGGAGATGAAGCTGGATAGATGAGCAAGGGTTAATTCATGCAGAGCCTGACAGCATATTAGAGAGTTCAGCCATTATCTTAAGAGCATCATTTAGATGTTTGTAGCAGAGGATTTATATTGTCAGCAGGAAGGGATCGGTGAAGGGGAGGGTCCCAAACAAAACTGGAGACAAGAAGCCTGTTAAGAAGATGGTTGAAAATATTCAGATGAAAGAGGATAGGCTCAAAACTAGAGTAGATGGACAGAAATGACAAGGTCAGGAGATGCTTGGTGATTGTATACAGTAGGTGAAGGAGAAAGAAGCCATGCTTACCCCAAAGATGGTGATGCATTGATAGGAGAAGAGATCAGGAGGAGGGGCCAGGTTGGGTTTAGACTCGTGAAGTTAGAGGTGCCTCAGTTTCCTCCAACCGGAAACACACAACATGTAATTGGGCACACAGTGTGAATGACAGGACAAATCTACGCCTGTTCATTTGGGGTTCAACATATAGGTGATGATTGAGCCCAGGGAAGTAGATGAGATTACTCACTCAGTGAATGTATGTATAGTGGGAAGGGGTTGAGAATAGAACTCCAAGGAAACCAAAGAATCCACAAATAGGCTAAAATAGGAGACCAAAAATTAGGAGGACATTTAGGATAGGAAGTGATAGTCTGTATTTCAAAGTTCTGTGCCTTTCTAAAAACCCCTTTCCAAATTCAGTTCTGTATCAGTATAACCCAAACCTTCTCTGGTCCCTCTGTGTGGTCCCTGGTTTTGCCCATTCCTGCCACTGAAGTGGATCTCAGCACACCTTCAATTTTACTGAAGAGTTCGGGGTGGAGGAGGTTGGAGCAGAGGAGAGAAGTCTTTACACAACAAATGACAGAGTGTATTCTTCAAAATCCTCCAGTAGAGATGAGCGTTCTTGCTTTCTGTCTCCAACTACTACATCTCTCTGACTTTGTCTTGCTTCCCCTAAGCATCTTCTTCTTCCTCCTTTCTTCAGTGTTTTTCCCTCTTCCTCATGAGACATGGATGCCAGACTAAAATTCAGCTTTACCCCCACAGTGCTTATAAAAGAATCTTCTCATCAACGTTGTTTTTTCCCTGCAAAAGAACCCCAGTTTCAGTTGCTAACAAGTTGTGGTTTTCTGTACGTAATCACAGGCATTCATTTTTAGGCTACTAAATGCCAAGCTTTCTTCTAGGCACAGACAAGGGAGATTGAAAAATATAAGTTAAAGTCCCCATTTGAAAGTGGCTTCTATCATAACTGTGACCACAAGATATCTGTGACCCAACAAGAGAAAGAGTCCAAGGGGCTGTGTAAGCCATCATGTGATTGAATGTTACAAACTCTGTGTGCGTAAGTGCTATAGGCCATAAAGCCAGGATGTGGTCCTAAGAAAGGTCTACAACCAGATGCCCTTCCATGATCCTCCAGCAATCTTTCTGCCAACTCTCTTATTCTGTAGGAGAATCCATAAGGGATGCCATGGGGATTTCACATTTCAAAGGGAAATGGTGTTGTGTGTACTGTCATCGTATGTTTATGGGCTAACTTCCAGAACTATCCACTGTGCTTTCTTGGCAGATTCCGGAGCCTCACCACTGCATTTTTCAGAGATGCCATGGGTTTCTTATTAATGTTTGACCTCACCAGTCAACAGAGCTTCTTAAATGTCAGAAACTGGATGAGTAAGTGGGACCAAGTCACTTGCATTGGCCACTTTGGGCCCCAACAGCTCTATTTACTTCTTCGCCTCCCAACATGAAACCGGATTGGGTTCCCCAGATTAACCTTGGGAATCCATGAGTTTAGCATTTCCTGTGTCACCTTCAAAGTGATGGGCGATAGGTGGCTCACCGAAGGTGGCTTGGGATCATACCTTCCTTTGACACTCTTAGAAGAAGCCTGCATAGCTCTCACAGCCTATATATATAATAATATATAATATTCAAGGTCTTTATTATTACAGTTGAAAGGCTATTAATTCCACTTATCCAGTAAGTCTTAAAGGACTTCTTACAAATATGTGAGCTACCACATCTAATCTGGAAAGGAGAGAGAGAAAAGCAGCAGTGTTTTCTGAGAGGGTACACGGGCACCTAAAAATGTATGCCCTTGCGTACCGGTTAACTAATGGATCAATTAACGGATGGTTAATTTGGTGAGAAACTGCTCCAGAGCAGACCAGCCACATGAAGATAAGGTCAGTGTGTCAATCAGCTCACATTGAAATTTTACTTTTTTTGGAAAAAAATGTTCAAATGTAAGGAAGACTTAAAATGAAAAATCTTACAATTTAGACATAAGTTAAAAGTAGCCCAGTCAGTTATTGAAGACAGATTGATCTATGTCAGATAGGAAAGTAGTAGTTGATTTTCCTTTTCTAAAAATTGATGTAGCACTAAAGGGAATACTTGATTTGCATTTTTATTACACATAAGAATTTTTATCCTAATGGGATATACGAGCAGTCCTATGGACTGGTGATAGGCTTGCCATTTCTAGATTTGTTGGGGCTGTCTGTGGCCAGGGGGATATTTTTTAAAAATTGGATTGTACTGGGGCACCGGGGTGGCTCAGTCGGTTGGACATCCGACTCTTGATTTCAGCTCAGGTCATAATCTTGGGGTCATGGGATTGAGCCCCGAGTCAGGCTCCTCGCTCCGTGGGGGGTCTGCTTAAGATTCTCTCTCCTTCTGCCCCTCCCCCCACTCTTTCTCTCTCTCCCTCAAATAAATAAATAAATAAATCTTTAAAAAAAAAAAAACACTGGATCACGTTATTCCCCTGCTCAGAGTCCCTCTGGGACCTCCCAACTCACTTGGAATAAAATCCAGAATCCTCCACTTACCTGTAAGGCCTTGGTGATAAGGCCTTAGATTCCTGTGTAATTTACTCTTCATCTGTCCCAGCTCACTGGCCTCCCACCAAACATCTCTCCTGCTATTCCCAGGACAAAAGGCACATTCCCTACTTTGTGGCTTTTGTACATTCTGATTTTCTCTGCCTCGATCTCTCTTCTCCCATTTATGGAGTGTGACAGTTCTCTCACTTCCTTCAAGGGTTTGTTCAAACTTTACCTCTTGGAAGAAGCCTTCCCTGACCACCTGTCTAAACTAGTATGCTTCAGGGCGCCTGGCTGGCTCCGTGTCAGTTAAGCGTCTGCCTTCGGCTCAGGTCATGATCCCAGGGTCCTGGGATCGAGCCCCGCATCGGGCTCAGGGGGGAGTCTGCTTCCCCCTTGGCCCCCCCCCCCCCCCCGCTTGAGTGTGCGCGCGCGCACATGTGTACTTTCTCTCAAATAAATAAAATCTTTAAAAAATAAACTAGTATGCTTCACTACTTTGTATCTCCTCAGTACACTTTATATTCCCTTTTATCACTGCCACCACCTGACATATGTATTTCTTTGCTTACTTGTCCTTTTGACTCTCTGCCACTAGAAAGTGAGCTCTATGAAAGTACAGACTTTGTTGGCTTTGTTCCATCGCAATAACCCAAAGCTGGGATTAGTGTCTGGCACAGAATAGATACTCAAAAAACATGTATTTCTTATTATTATATATTTATAATTAATACATATAACTGCTTTAAAAGTTAGTTCAATAATACAGTTGCTACCATGGGGACAAATACCAACAAATTCTGACTTCCCTCGTTGGTTCTCCAACTGAGTGTTTATCCTAGGATTTGTCTCTATTTCCTTTTATTATTGTATTTCTTTCTCTAAATTTTGGTGGTATTATTAGATTCTGAGGAGATAAAGAGATAATAAGATTATTAGATTCTTTCAGAGAATGATTTGTTCATCCTTTTTCAAAGCAGATAAAATTCTTCCTTATTTAAAAAAAGATCCAGAAGAATACTATTGGGATTTAAGATAATTAATTGGCATGTCTCATAACACTTCAATTTTTAACACCCAAATAATCAGTGTTAAAGGGTAAGCCTTGTCTTCCTCCTCAGCAAAGTTGCATACAGCATGCCTTGAAATAGAAATTAAAGTAATCCCCGTAACTTCAAAAATGTGGGTTGACAGATTTTTTATCATTTCCTTCCTTCTTTCCTTCCTTCCTTCCTTGTTCCCTCCCTCCCCCAACCCTTCTTCATCCTTCCTTCTTTCCTTCCATCCCTCCCACCTTCTCTCCCTCTTTCTTCTCTCTTTTGCACAGTGTATCCTGAAGAAAAAGAAAAACAATCACCTGTCTTAAAATTGTTTCTGCATAAATTTGTGGTGGTTCGGAAACATTCTATTCTAATAGGTCTTCACTTTGGACTTCAGGAGATAGAAATGTAGCTGCCGTGGGGCACCTGGTTGGCTCAGTCAGTTAAGATCTGACCCTTGATCTCAGCTCAGGTCTTGATCTCAGGTTCATGAGTTCAAGCCCTGCATTGGGCTCCATGTTGGGTGTGGAGCCCACTTAAAAAAAAAATGTAGCAGCCTCTTAAAGGAAAGAGCAAACTTACACACTTAAAATTCCTGTTCTATTATCTCTACATATATTTGAAGAACAAATAGTCTGAAGCAGTATGTCCATCTTGGAGGACATGTCCCCAGGTATTCAAGAGTACTGATAGGTGATCATCTAGGTGCTTCATATCAATCATTATTCATATTCACAATCTGCAATTTTTGAGGCATCATCTTCATTCATTTTATAGATGAGGAAGCTGCAGTTGAGTAAAGTGAAGTAACTTGACCAATATGATATAACTAGCAAGCAGCCACGCTGGAGGTGAACAATTAAATTAGGAATTTGAAGTATGAAAAAAAGAAAAGGAACTCAAAGTATGAGCAGTCATTTGACATTACTTGTTTATAACTAACGTGCTCGGTCCATCTGCTTTCTTCCTAAGGCCAACTGCAAGCAAATGCTTATTGTGAAAATCCAGATATAGTATTAATTGGCAACAAGGCAGACCTGCCAGACCAGAGGGAAGTCAATGAAAGGCAAGCGCGGGACCTGGCTGACAAATATGGGTAAGTCATTGACACGGAGATGTCATCTGACCTTGCACACTGCTGCTTAGTAATGGAGCAGGAACATGAGGTTGATACTGGGAGGAATCCCCTTGAATCAGTAATGGCGCATGAATGAAAAAGATCTTCCAGGGGAATGTATGTGATCTTTTAAATCAAGTCCTTACTAGTAATAGCAGCTAACATTTGCTGAATACTTATGTGCTAACAACTGTCCCAGACTTTAACTCATTTAACCCCTCATAATTATACATAGGGGAGCTAGAGTCATCCCATTTTATATACGAAGAGTTGAGGCATAGAAGGATTAAGTAACTGATGGGAGGCCATGTAGCTAGTAAGTAGCAGAGCTTGAATTCAACTCAGGCAGTCTGAGATCAGAGCTCATGATCTCCAACATGATAGTTTACTGCCTTTCCACTAAGAGCTGTAAAACTCTAAGAACTAACACCTGACCAGGACATGATACTGCAATCCTCATCCTAGCTGAGCCTAAGTGGCAGATTAAAAAAAAAAAACCTACAATGACCCCCCTACAATGATAAGTTGACTGCCAACACAGACTTTAAATTTAAAGCAGTTTCATCATACCTGCCAATTTCTTCTGGAAGACTTTTCCTTGAGAGCTTTAAAAATGTGTAACTTTTGATTCCATAGACTATTTATTTACATGTATCTCCTATTCAGTGCCTGCTTAATTTCTAAGTCGAATTTCCAGATAATTGATTAGAAGGGAAGTGATATTTTAATGGTAAGATTTATCACTAGTTTAGGTATTTCTACCCTCTTAATTTTTTTTGTGAAACGATGATAATGCCTTAGCTTCCAATGCCTAAGTACCTCCTGTATCCGTTTCCTTGTCCATAAAATCGGTTATACCCATACGAGAAAGCAGGCCATCAATTTTTACTCACTGAGAAAAAACAAGATGCTTTCCAACTCAGTGGGCAAAACCGTGATTATTTCACCATCTCTCAGCCAGCCGTGTTTTTGCCTGTGTTACTCATTTGTACATCTTGTTGTGTCTTTTCTGATTTCTTCCTCTCAAAAATATGTGTCCTCTCTTCGATGCAAGCATGCCATATTTTGAAACGAGTGCCGCGACTGGCCAGAATGTGGAGAAAGCTGTGGAAACCCTTCTGGACTTAATCATGAAGCGAATGGAACAGTGTGTAGAGAAGACACAGGTCCCCGACACTGTCAATGGTGGAGACTCTGGAAAGCTAGATGGGGAAAAACCAGCAGAGAAGAAATGCGGTTGCTAGACCCTACGTAGGAACTGATCATCCAAAACCCCACCCAAATATTACTTCCAAAAAACAGCGACAAACCACAAAATTGTTGTAAGTAGACCATGCATAATGGCATGTTTTTCTTTTTCTTCCAGAAAAATCTATTTTGAGAAACCAGAATATCAACAGTGTTCAAAAGAATTGACCAGTTGTCTCTGAGACGCCCTCCAAACAAGATCAGAGATTTCCTAATGTGTCCTCATGGTCATGGATGCTCAATTTGTTGTTGTTGTTATTGTTTTTTTTTTTTTATGAAGAAGATGAGTATATAAGAAAGTATTCAAGATGATATCAGTGAGTTTTAAATCAGAACAAAAATGACCATGTCACATGGGGAAAAGGAATAGGCCACTAAAGGGAGAATATAGAAAGACAATTTTTTTTTTTTTAAGATTGGATTTACTTCTTATATAGAGTTTGATTTGTACTTTTAGTTTTGCATTGGGGGAACATATTAGCTAAAACTGAGGATACAATCAAGAATTCTAAATGGATCATTAGTAATGACATTACTATATACACCCAATAAGCTGTCCTAGGGTGACTCAAATACTGGTAAGGTTATGAGATTGTGAATCAGACTTCTGTTAAAATGTGGGAGATTGTATATTAATGTCATTTTTATATTCTTAATAAATGGCAGATAGACAAGAACAGGACTGTAAACAACAAAGTACAAGAGAAATGCCCTAGGAGAAAAATGAAAGTATGAAAACATGGCATTTGGACAAATGAAATTAAATGTGTCTGTTACAGATGTCTGGAAGAATCATTTAGCCAAATTTCACTCAAGCCAATTAGAAGTTGACATTATCAGTTGGGATTAAGAGAGTCTCCAGAGGTTTCCCTTTCCAAACAAAATTTTGGACATCGGTTCAGTGTTCAGTTTCACATTTCATTTTTCTTAGTAAATGGTCACAAGCGGAAATTAAAGATTGTCATTTATTAACTATGTCTTTAAAAATGCAGTCAAGAAAAACTGTTTAGGTTAATTGTTTTTAGATAAAATATGTCAGTGATATGAAAACAAAAAGTGACAAATAATTGTGGGTTTCTTTTTAATTTACAAAAACACTGGAAACTCTAAATCACACTTCTACTCTCCACACCCACCCCTGACTTTGCATCAATTGCAAAAATACAGGTGTGTCACTTTATAGATCAACTTCAGGATGATGGATTGATTTTATGGTCACTCTTGAGTTTTCACGTCATTCATCACATAAAATTTGATGATACCTCATGCCATATTACAGTATATTTCAGATTTGTTTTCATTTGCCTAAGGCAGAATACCCACATTTGAACTATATTTGGGGATAGGACAGGAGTGGAGCTGTGTCTTTTCTCTCTAAAAATTTGGTTAATCACTTTATTTTTTCATATAAAACTGCCTTTTCTTTTTAAAAATCATTACAAAAGGATTTTCCATTCGCTTATTCTTATTATTGTGTCTAAAGTGATATTACATTGTTTTTTTTATCTTAGTTTTTGATAAGCATAAGCAACTCCTATTAAACTATTATTTAAATATTTCAGTTTTATCATTAACAAAGGCATCATGCTTCAAGTTTTCTCTTTTTATCATGATAAGATGGTTCTTCCTATAAAATTTTGCCAATTAAACTTCATTCTTCCATACTCTAGGCATATTTTTAAATTACAAACATTAGAAACCCTAAATCCCAGTCCCCCTATCCACCGCCCCCCCCAACGTCTCTCTATAGTCTACGTCTGGTATAGAATCCATATTAGGAACACAGATCCAAGAGATTGTCTAAAATGTTCTTGCAAAATTCTCACTGTGAACTGCTTGGTTCCTCTGACTTCGGAAACATAATGCCAGCTTCTAGGATCCATCATACTTGGGTATTCCCTCCAATGCTGTTTTTATCTATGATGTGCTTCACGACTTCAGTACCTGAGCCATGAAGATAGAAATTAGCTAACACCTAAGATGTTTTGACTGAAAGAAAAGTGAGCAGAAACAATATAATCATTGCTGTGGCAAAATTTGGTAAACTTCTCTGGTTATTTTATCAACTCTCCTTTGGATTCAAATTGTGATGTCTCTGGCATTCCCATGATAGGGAATGTTTAGCCTTTATGAAATCCTAAAGGTTTTCTGTTTTGGATTTTTGTTTGTTTGTTTGTTTCTACTCTCTTTCCAGTTATATGTTTGACTGACTTTTGCCAAGATTCTGTCTTGCTAAGTTATTCAACGAGCATTTATTTCAGGGTCTATTTTAAGATCATTATTTGATAGCTGTAGCATGAAGCAGAGGGTGATGATGCCTATAATTATAGAACTCTGCCTATAAAAATAACAATTATTGGGCAACAATCTCAAGAGGAATGAAATTTAAAGAAGACAAGAAAACTAATTTAAAACAGTATTCTACTTATAAATAAATACTTGATCTAAGAAAATATTTTCTCTGTCAAGTTTGACATCTGATCCCAAATTCTATGTCACCATTACTGGAAATTCCTTCACTTATTATTTCAGAATTAATTATTACATAATTCATTTTAAAGTTTCAAATTGATTTGGGAACATGAAGTATACAGACTGCTTTAAAGAATTGCATACCTCCTTTAACCCAAAACAGCATGTATTTTTAGCCAAGATGTATCCTGTTACTTATCTCCCAAATGCTTTGGTAAACCATATTGTCTTTTGGGGAAATATTTAAAATGTGCATGAAATTCCTTTCCGATATAGAAATCATTTCTGGAGTGCTTACACTAGTTTGATGTTTACATTGCTCTAACACAGTGCCTCAAGTACCTCTATGACCAAATTTGTCTCTAACCACATAGCTCATTTCCTATTATATCATCTTTGAGGAAGGCCTCGCAGAGACACTAATGGAGCTAAAGGCATTCTGGTATCTTCAGCAAGGGGACAGGATGTTATTGGATGATTACCACCATCTCTTGGTTTCCTAAGCTTCTCACAGAGTGGGAGTGGGCATGGCTTGAGACTCAACTGTGAGTAGGTACAAGGTTACTCTTTGATACAGAAAAAGAAAAGTCCTTTGAAAATGTATCAAAAAATAGCTGAGAAAACATGTTTGTCTTGGTATGAAGGAGGGTCACAAGTCATGAATTGACAGAGAAAATGCGAAATGCTAAGAATTGAGCTTGTGAGTCTCAACGTAAGTTTTAGAATTCTTGCAAGTCACCACTTGAGTTGATTTGCTATCATTTCCATAGTATCAGGTATACATTGCAAAAAATTCAAAACCAGCATTTTCTAAAGTAAATATTTCATCTGTTGTTTTTCACCAGATGGGCCATTCTATGTATTAGTGGGTGTCTTTGTTATGCTTCCTGCGTATGTTATTCTCTGCCAACCTGTACAGGTAAAATCAACTGGGCAAGGGTTTTATTTTATTTATTTATTTTTTAAGATTTTTTATTTATTTAACAGAGAGAGACACAGCAAGATAGGGAACACAAGCAGGGGGAGAGGGAGAGGGAGAAGCAGGCTTCCCGCCGAGCAGGGAGCCCGATGCGGGGCTTGATCCCAGGCCCCTGGGACCATGACCCTAGCCGAAGGCAGACGCTTAAACGACTGAGCCACTCAGGCACCCCTGGGCAAGGGTTTTAATCAGAACTTTCTTATCTCCTTTGTAAGAAAGAGAAGCTTGAATATAGAGAAGTACGTGACTATATTAAATAATAAATTAATAACAGCCAAAATATTCTATAAACTATAAGTTGAATCAACTGGAAATCAACAAATTTGATGAAGCTCATATATACACTCATCAGCTAGAAAGAGAAGCAATATGTGTAATAGTGAATAACTAGGTATAGTGGAAACCTGGAACCAGTGTCCATGACACAAAATTATTCACTGTTCTGTATCTCAGTTCACTTTAAGAAAGGGTACATATGCTTTTAGTATGTACTAAAACACTGAGGGAAAATTCTCATCCATAAAGAATGTTGGAGTTATAATCTCAAACTTAAACTGTAAAGAGATAATACTGAAGTTTTTGGTTTCCTAAGATACTTAACTCTCTAAAAGAGAGATCTGAGAGCTGATGTTAGCCAAAGGGATGGAAAAGTTGTCTTTCACCCTGTACCACCAAGCTCTAAAGCATCAAAAAAAGGCTAGTGTATGTGAATATTTTAAGGAAAGCTTTATGATCTTTAAAGATGCCAAGATGCTGTCTATATTTGCAAAACTATATGAAAATTCACCAAAAACTGTATTTTCTTCTTGCTCTTTGACCAATATAATATAAACTTATTTCTGGGGAGAGTGCTGAGCTCTTAAACATGGCAAGTAGAAATAGAGTATTATCTGAGATGACTATTGTTTCAATGCTTTATAAATCCATGAAGATATTTGTCTCATAAGGTAGGACTGATAAAAATTATTGTTAGAAATCTAGGGAATTTTAGGAATTTATTGCCTTAGAATTCTTGGGTGGAGACCCAATCATGATGACATTGTTAAGGAAGAACTATAAAGAGAGGTTAGAGTTCAACGTAGTCTGAATAGTGTTCTTAAATATTGCAGAACACAGAGAAGACCATGTATTTTGAGGTTGATTTTTAGGTAGAAAACGAAGAAGAATTAGTATCAAGAAGAGTTTTTGTAACTAGATCCAAGGCTAATTTTTATCCATCATTTTTATCTATTAAGTGGAAGTTTATACTCTTAGAACTAAGCTAATAAAAACATTTAAACACCAAATATTTCATTAGTGTCATCAAAATGTGGGAGACTTTGAAACATTTTGTTTGCTCTATCTGAATTTAATTTTCTCATAAATTGCACTTTGACTAATTTTTTAAGGAGTAGAGTCACAAAGATGCTTCTCTGCAGATCTCCTTTTACCAACAGTGTGTGGTTGAGATGTTTTCTAGCTTCATATATACAGAGAAAAAAAAACAAGCAAAAACATTAGCAACAAAATAGTGGGGTTATTTAAAAGGGTGTCAGCTTTTGAAGAAAAAAATATACAAAGGAATCATCTTTGGATTGAGTCATTTGAATTTGTTTCCCAGTTCCTTTTCTTTCCAACAGGTCATGGAAATCATGGCTAATATCCCTCAGGTGATTTAGTCTTTAAGCATCATTAGCAAATTTTGTAGAAGCAAGCATGTCTGTCTTTAACCTAATGGATCCCTTATTTAATCAATGGCTCTTGTCCATATGTCTGCTGGAACATCAAAATGGTGTCTGTCCTTAGTAAAGTATTAACATATTCTTATAGTTACTCTTTTATTCTCCAGGTTATTTTTCCAAATGCTCTTTGAGAGGAAGCTTAGTATTATAGAAAGGAAAGTGGCCAAAAAGAACAATTTGGGGACCACGAGTATGTTATTAAATATCTTAGTGGCTTCTTCTCATTTGGAGTATATAAACCCTGTGTGCCCCATAGGGTTCATGTCAGGCTCAAAGGAGAATCTAAGAAATTGGTTTGTAAATTATGTTCCATTTCCTAAACAGGCACTATTATCACAAGCTAAGAATAATAAAAAATTACAGTAATTTAAACCACTTATGAGGAGAAAGGACATAGCAGGGACAAAACACTAATTTTAGTAGTGGGTATTGGAAGCAATCGATGGTTAGCAATTTGAGGTCATTGTATTTGATGGAAAATGTTTAATATATCTGAAGTTATTGAAAAATATGAGTTCTATCTCATTTTGTATGTCATTTGGTATTTCTTCTAAGGAGTCCAATTGCATTCTAGATAGTATATTACAACGTGGTCAAATCCTCCTTGTACAAATAGGGCTTTTGTGTCCATTGCCTTGTAAAAGATACTGACTGCATCTGAAATTACCTAAGAGAAATAAGTTATCTTGCTTAATGTGTTAAAAATAGACAATGTTCTAACGTGACACTGAAGTGCTTCACTGTATTCCAACAGTCTACCTTTAAGTGATATTATTCTCATTTTTAGGCTAAGCACTTTTGATTGTTTTGTCTGTCATCTCCACAGATCTGTTTTGTCTAGTGCTATGAATGTAAATTAAAACCTTAAACATGGAGTTTTTATTCTATGTGCCCCTGAGTGGACTGTGGTGCCTGACAAACACTGTTGGATCATTATTTTTTTGTACCAAAGTTCTAGTGGCTTCAGAAATCACAGCATCCAATGATTTTGTGGTGTCTGGGTTTGAATACTATGGTGGTGAACTGTATTCAGTGATTGTTTCTGCACATTTTTCAAGAATAAAAATGCATTTTTATCAATTATTTTGTGTGCTCAAAGCAAACGTATTTCTGTGCTGAAGTTGAATGTTAAATTGGTTTCAACACGGAACTTGTTTCACATTTAAAATGGTATCCCTTAGGAACTAGGAAATAAGAAGTGATTTGGATTTAGCCAAGTGATTTTTATCCATCTCTCTAAAATTTTTCATTTATTATTGGCTTAAAGACTGGACTGTGCAAGGAAAATATTCTAATAATTTTGAAGGATACATGTATAGAATTAGCAG
This sequence comes from Neomonachus schauinslandi, assembly GCF_002201575.2. Classification (NCBI taxonomy): domain Eukaryota; kingdom Metazoa; phylum Chordata; class Mammalia; order Carnivora; family Phocidae; genus Neomonachus; species Neomonachus schauinslandi. The sequence goes on along the minus strand of NC_058416.1, from coordinate 20,129,000 downwards.
TTCACATGTTAAAGTATTCTATGATACATAAGCACCTTGGTATATTATAGCCTTTTTCTTCCCCATAATAAAATGCTGAGGCAAGTGATGGTAACTTCCTTAGTCCCAGACTGGTGAAAGGACTGATGTTCAAGGCCAATTCAAGACCACAACCATACAGCTTCCTTTTAAATATTCCTTTGCAAAGGCTTCCTTTTTCCCAGAGTTGCTCTCATTCCATATGTTACTTAGTCTTTGCCAAGATAATGATGAGTTTTTAATTTAAAGATAACCCTCCCACTGCAAGCAAATAAATCTTTGACACCATGCTTTCAACTTTACTCCCTGGTAGCAATAATGCTGTTTTACATAGGCAGAACCTTTGCCCCCTGGGTTCATCTTAAATAATTTATGACAAGAGGGTCACCTGGGTGGCTCAGTTGTTGGGCGTCTGCCTTCGGCTCAGGTCATGATCCCAGAGTCTTGGGATCAAGTCCCACATTGGGCTCCCTTCTCTGCAGGAAGCCTGCTTCTCCCTCTCCCACTCCCCCTGCTGTGTTACCTCTCTCACTGTCTTGCTCTCTGTCAAATAAATAAATCAAATCTTTTTTTTTTTTTGCATACATAAACTTTTTTATTCTTATGTTAATCCCCATACATTACATCATTAGTTTTAGATGAAGTGTTCCATGATTCATTGTTTGTGCATAACACCCAGTGCTCCATGCAGAATGTGCCCTCCTCAATACCCACCACCAGGCTAACCCATCCTCCCACCCCCCTCCCCTCTAGAACCCTCAGTTTGTTTTTCAGAGTCCATCGTCTCTCATGGTTCGTCTACCCCTCCGATTTCCCCCGCTTCATTCTTCCCCTCCCGCTACCTTCTTCTTCTTCTTCTTTTTTTTTTTCTTAACATATATTGCATTATTTGTTTCAGAGGTACAGATCTGAGATTCAACAGTCTTGCACAATTCACAGCGCTTACCAGAGCACATACCCTCCCCAGTGTCTATCACCCAGTCACCCCATCCTTCCCACCCCACCCCCCACTCCAGCAACCCTCAGTTTGTTTCCTGAGATTAAGAATTCCTCATATCAGTGAGATCATATGATACATGTCTTTCTCTGTTTGACTTATTTCACTCAACATAATACCCTCCAGTTCCATCCACGTCGTTGCAAATGGCAAGATCTCATTCCTTTTGATGGCTGCATAATATTCCATTGTATATATATACCACATCTTCTTTGTCCATTCATCTGTTGATGGACATCTTGGCTCTTTCCACAGTTTGGCTATTGTGGACATTGCTGCTATAAACATCGGGGTGCACGTACCCCTTTGGATCCCTACTTTTGTATCTTTGGGGTAAATACCCAGTAGTGCAATTGCTGGATCATATGGTAGCTCTATTTTCAACTTTTTGAGGAACCTCCATACAGTTTTCCAGAGTGGCTGCACCAGCTTGCATTCCCACCAACAGTGTAGGAGGGTTCCCCTTTCTCCGCATCCCTGCCAACATCTGTCATTTCCTGACTTGTTAGTTTTAGCCATTCTGACTGGTGTGAGGTGGTATCTCATTGAGGTTTTGATTTGGATTTCCCTGATGCCGAGCGATATTGAGCACTTTTTCATGTGTCTGTTGGCCATTTGGATGTCTTCTTTGGAAAAATGTCTGTTCATGTCTTCTGCCCATTTCTTGATTGGATTCTTTGTTCTTTGGGTGTTGAGTTTGATGAGTTCTTTATAGATTTTGGATACTAGCCCTTTATCTGATATGTCATTTGCAAATATCTTCTCCCATTCTGTCGGTTGTCTTTTGGTTTTGTTGACTGTTTCCTTTGCTTTGCAAAAGCTTTTTATCTTGATGAAGTCCCAATAGTTCATTTTTGCCCTTGCCTCCCTTGCCTTTGGCGATGTCTCTAGGAAGAAGTTGCTTCGGCTGAGGTCAAAGAGGTTGCTGCCTGTGTTCTCCTTTAGGATTTTGATGGACTCCTGTCTCACATTGAGGTCTTTCAACCATTTGGAGTCTATTTTTGTGTGTGGTGTAAGGAAATGGTCCAGTTTCATTCTTCTGCATGTGGCTATCCAATTTTCCCAACACCATTTGTTGAAGAGACTGTCTTTGTTCCATTGGACATTCTTTCCTGCTTTGTCAAAGATGAGTTGACCATAGAGTTGAGGGTCCATTTCTGGGCTCTCTATTCTGTTCCATTGATCTATGTGTCTGTTTTTGTGCCAGTACCATGCTGTCTTGATGATGACAGCTTTGTAATAGAGCTGGAAGTCCGGAATTGTGATGCCGCCGGCTCTGCTTTTCTTTTTCAACATTCCTCTGGCTAGTCGGGGTCTTTTCTGGTTCCATACAAATTTTAGGATTATTTGTTCCATTTCTTTGAAAAAAGTGGATGGTATTTTGATGGGGATTGCATTGAATGTGTAGATTGCTCTAGGTAGCATTGACATCTTCACAATATTTGTTCTTCCAATCCATGAGCACGGAACGTTTTTCCATTTCTTTGTGTCTTCCTCAATTTCTTTCATGAGTATTTTATAGTTTTCTGAGTACAGATCCTTTGTCTCTTTGGTTAGATTTATTCCTAGGTATCTTATGGTTTTGGGTGCAATTGTAAATGGGATCGACTCCTTAATTTCTCTTTCTTCTGTCTTGTTGTTGGTGTATAGGAATGCCACTGACTTCTGTGCATTGATTTTATATCCTGCCACTTGACTGAATTCCTGTATGAGTTCTAGCAGTTTTGGGGTGGAGTTTTTTGGGTTTTCCACATAAAGTATCATATCATCTGCAAAGAGTGAGAGTTTGACTTCTTCCTTGCCAATTTGGATGCCTTTGATTTCTTTTTGTTGTCTGATTGCTGTGGCTAGGACTTCCAATACTATGTTGAATAGCAGTGGTGATAGTGGACATCCCTGCCGCATTCCTGACCTTAGGGGGAAAGCTCTCAGTTTTTCCCCATTGAGAATGATATTTGCTGTAGGTTTTTCATAGATGGCTTTTATGATATTGAGGTATGTACCCTCTATCCCTATACTCTGAAGAGTTTTGATCAAGAAAGGATGCTGTACTTTGTCAAATGCTTTTTCTGCATCTATTGAGAGGATCATATGATTCTTGTTCTTTCTTTTGTTAATGTATTGTATCACATTGATTGATTTGCGGATGTTGAACCAACCTTGCAGCCCAGGGATAAATCCCACTTGGTCATGGTGAATAATCCTTTTAATGTACTGTTGGATCCTATTGGCTAGTATTTTGGTGAGAATTTTTGCATCCATGTTCATCAGGGATATTGGTCTGTAATTCTCCTTTTTGATGGGGTCTTTGTCTGGTTTTGGGATCAAGGTAATGCTGGCCTCATAAAATGAGTTTGGAAGTTTTCCTTCCATTTCTATTTTTTGGAACAGTTTCAGAAGAATAGGTATTAATTCTTCTTGAAATGTTTGGTAGAATTCCCCTGGGAAGCCATCTGGCCCTGGGCTTTTGTTTTTTGGGAGATTTTTGATGACTGCTTCAATTTCCTTAGTGGTTATAGGTCTGTTCAGGTTTTCTATTTCATCCTGGTTCAGTTTTGGTAGTTGGTACATCTCTAGGAATGCATCCATTTCTTCCAGGTTATTTAATTTGCTGGCATAGAGTTGCTCATAATATGTTCTTATAATTGTTTGTATTTCTTTGGTGTTGGTTATGATCTCTCCTCTTTCATTCATGATTTTGTTGATTTGGGTCATTTCTCTTCTCTTTTTGATAAGTCTGGCCAGGGGTTTATCAATCTTGTTAATTCTTTCAAAGAACCAGCTCCTAGTTTCGTTGATCTGTTCTACTGTTCTTTTAGTTTCTATTGCATTGATTTCTGCTCTGATCTTTATTATTTCTCTTCTCCTGCTGGGTTTAGGCTTTATTTGCTGTTCTTTCTCCAGCTCCTTTAGGTGTAGGGTTAGGTTGTGTACTTGAGACCTTTCTTGCTTCTTGAGAAAGGCTTGTATTGCTATATACTTTCCTCTTAGGACTGCCTTTGCTGCATCCCAAAGATTTTGAATAGTTGTGTTTTCATTTTCATTGGTTTCCATGTATTTTTTTAATTCTTCTTTAATTTCCTGGTTGACCCATTCGTTCTTCAGTAGGATGCTCTTTAGCCTCCATGTATTTGAGTTCTTTCTGACTTTTGTCTTGTGATTGAGCTCTAGTTTCAAAGCATTGTGGTCTGAAAATAGGCAGGGAATGATTCCAATCTTTTGGTACCGGTTGAGACCTGATTTATGACCTAGGATGTGATCTATTCTGGAGAGTGTTCCATGGGCACTAGAGAAGAATGTGTATTCCGTTGCTTTGGGGTGGAATGTTCTGAATATGTCTGTAAAGTCCATTTGGTCCAGTGTGTCATTTAAAGTCTTTATTTCCTTGTTGATCTTTTGCTTAGACGATCTGTCCATTTCAGTGAGGGGGGTGTTAAAGTCCCCCAGTATTATTGTATTGTTGTCGATGTGTTTCTTTGCTTTTGTTATTAATTGGCTTATATAATTGGCTGCTCCCATGTTAGGGGCATAGATATTTACAATTGTTAGATCTTCTTGTTGGATAGATCCTTTAAGTAGGATATAGTGTCCTTCCTCATCTCTTATTACAGTCTTTGGTTTAAAATCTAATTTGTCTGATATAAGGATTGCCACCCCAGCTTTCTTTTGGTGTCCATTAGCATGGTAAATGGTTTTCCACCCCCTCACTTTCAATCTGGGGCTGTCTTTGGGTCGAAAATGAGTCTCTTGCAGACAGCATATCGATGGGTCTTGTTTTTTAATCCAGTCTGATAGCCTGTGTCTTTTGATTGGGGCATTGAGCCCATTTACATTCAGGGTAACTATTGAAAGATAGGAATTTAGTGCCATTGTATTGCCTGTAAGGTGACTGTTACCGTATATTGTCTGTGTTCCTTTCTGGTCTATGTTGCTTTTAGGCTCTCTCTTTGCTTAGAGGACCCCTTTCAAGATTTCCTGTAGGGCTGGTTTTGTGTTTGCAAATTCCTTTAGTTTTTGTTTGTCCTGGAAGCTTTTTATCTCTCCTTCTATTTTCAGTGACAGCCTAGCTGGATATAGTATTCTTGGCTGCATATTTTTCTCATTTAGTGCTCTGAATATATCCTGCCAGTCCTTTCTGGCCTGCCAGGTCTCTGTGGATAGGTCTGTTGCCAATCTAATGTTTCTACCCTTGTAGGTTACATATCTCTTCTCCCCAGCTGCTTTCAGGATTTTCTCTTTGTCTATGAGACTCGTAAGTTTCACTATTAGATGTCGGGGTGTTGACCTATTTTTATTGATTTTGAGAGGGGTTCTCTGTGCTTCCTGGATTTTCATGCCTGTTTCCTTCCCCAAATTAGGGAAGTTCTCTGCTATAATTTGCTCCATTATACCTTCTGCCCCTCTCTCTCTTTCTTCTTCTTCTGGGATCCCAATTATTCTAATGTTGTTTCGTCTTATGGTATCGCTTATCTCTCGAATTCTGCCCTCGTGATCCAGTAGTTTTTTATCTCTCTTTTTCTCAGCTTCTTTATTTTCCATCATTTCATCTTCTATATTACTGATTCTCTCTTCTGCCTCATTTATTCTAGCAGTTAGCACCCCCATTTTTGATTGCACCTCATTAATAGCCTTTTTGATTTCTACTTGGTTGGATTTTAGTTCCTTTACTTCTCCAGAAAGGGTTTCTCTGATAACTTCCATATTTTTTTCAAACCCAGCTAGTATCTTTAAAGTGATGATTCTGAACTCTAGATCTGATATCGTACTAATGTCCGTATTGAGTAGGTCCCTGGCAGTCGGTACTACCTCTTGTTCTTTTTGTTGAGGTGATTTTTCTGTCTTGTCATTTTGTGCAGAGGAGAATAGATTAATGAGAGAACAAAATGCTAGCAGAGTAACAACGTCCCCAGAAAATATACTCTAAACAAATCAGAAAAAACCTGAAGCAGTGGGAAAAGAAAGGGAAAGAGAGAAAAAGGAAAAAGAAAAAAAAGATAAAGATAAAAACAAAAACAAACAAAACAAAACAACAACAAAAAAACCAGAATGTGATCAAATATGATCAGGCTGGTATATAGATCAGTGCCACACACTAGATTTGGGGTGTATTTTGGTCTTTTAGAAGAAAGTGCCTCCCAAAATTTTAAAGAAAGAAAAACTTATTTATGTACAAAAATAAGGGTTGATATGATGAAGGGATGGAATATGACTGTAAAGATGGAAATTATAAAAAATTTTATAAAAGGAATTGATAAGAAGTTGTTTGAAAAAAGAAAGAAGAGGATTTAAAGAAAAAAAAAAGGGAGAGGATGTGATCAGGCAGGGGAATAGAAAACACCATATACTAGAGATTTAGGGTATATTTTGATCTGTTAGAAGAAACTATCTCAAAATTTTAAAGAGAGAACAACTTATATATATAAGCCAAAAATACGGGTAACTACTATGAAGGGATAGAATATGACTCTAAAAATGAAAAATAAAAATGTTTTTTTTTTTAAAAAAAAGGGATTGATAAGATGTTGGTTGAAAAAGGGAAAAAGAAAAATTCAAAAAGAAAAAAAAAAGAAAAAAAGACAGTTAAAAAAAATTAAGTTTGAAAGACTACAGAATCATGGTAAAAAAGCCATGAATTCTATGTGCAGTAGTCCCCTAGAGCTGGAGTTCTGCCGTTCTCATTGATGGGTAAACTTGGTCTTGGCTGGCTGTTCTCGCTGATCTTCTGGGGAGGGGCCTGTTGCCGTGGTTTCCAAATGTCTTTGCCGGAGGCAGAATTGCCCTGCCCTTGCCCCCTCCCAGCTAAGTAATCTGCTCGGGTTTGCTCTCCGGGGCTTTTGTTCCCTGCGAGCTTTCCGTACAGCTCTGGAGGCGGAGAGTGAAAATGGCGGCCTCCCAATCTCTGCCCCGGAGGAGCCGAGAACTCGGGGCCCTGCTCCTCAGTGAGCCCCCAGAGAAAAGCCGTCAGTCACTCCCGTCTCCCCGGTCTCCAGCCGCACTCCGTGCTCACCCGGCCTGTGACCGCGCGTTTCTATCTCTGGCACCCGACCCCGGGTGGAGTCTCCAAACCCAGCCGATCCCTGCGGTGCACTCCCGCGCGGCTCCTCCCGGGGGAGGAAGGTGAGTCTCCCCGGATCTGCCGCTTGTTGGGTCCCTGCTGGAGGAGCAGGGGCCCGACTGTGCCGCGGATCACGGTTTATGGCAACCCCGAGCTGAGAGCCCGCGCCTGGGCTCCGCCTCTGCAGCCGGCTTCCCTGCTCCGTTACCTGGGAGCTCTGCCACACTCAGGCACCCCCGGTCTTTCTGTGACCCCGAGGGTCCTGAGACCACACTGTCCTGCGAGGGTTTCACCCCCTGCTCAGCCACCAGAGTGACGTCCCTCAGCGGAGCAGACTTTTAAAAGTTCCGATTTTGTGCTCCGCGGCTCTATCACTTGCCAGAAGCGGCCGACGGAGGCCCCTCCCCCGCCGTCTATCCTCCCGAATATCGCCTCGGATTCACTTCTCCGCACGTCCTACCTTCCAGAAACTGGTCGCTTTTCTGTTCAGAGAGTTGTTGCTATTCTTTTCTTCGATCTCCTGTTGAGTTTGTAGGTGTTCAGAATGGTTTGATCCCTATCCAGCTGAATTCCTGAGACCAGACGAAATCCAGGTCTCCTACTCCTCCGCCATCTTGCTCCGCCCCCCCTAAATCAAATCTTTTAAAAAAAATTGTGACAAGTCGTTAAGAACTTGCTTTTCCTAATGGTTTTATAGGATTTTTAAATAGTCCTAGCATGCTCCATACTGAGGGACGGAAAAAAGTCGATCTTGACATTCATTGTTTTTAATGAGGAAAAGAGAGCTCTTTTAAAAAACTAAGGTATTTGGATTTTTCACTCTCTCATACCAAGAACAATTTCATTTCTAATATAAAATTCTAATTCTAGGGGCGCCTGGGTGGCTCATTTGGTTAAGTGTCCCACACTTGGTTTTGGCTCTGGTCATGACCAGCATCCTGGGATGGAGCCCCACATCAGGTTCTGTGCTCAGTGGGGAGTCTGCTTCCCCTTTCCCTCTGCCACTTCCCCTGCTCATGCTATCTCTCGCTATCAAATAAATAAATCTTTTTAAAAAATAAATAAAATTCTAAGACCGTGAGCATTGCTCTTCTGTTAGAAACTCATTTAGGGGACTTACGTTATGCTTTACGAAGCCAACACACAAATTATAATTTGACTAAGGTGATAGTATAGGTATTAGAAATGTTTTGTGATAATAATCAGATTGTTGAAATTATCAAAGCTTTAAATCATTTTTCTAGGTCTCTGAGAAAATGACTCTTCCTTACCAAAAAGATTAAAAAAAAAAAAAGCAGCAGTGAGGTTGATAGCAGACAACTTCAATCTGTTTGCTTGATTCTCCAGAGAAATTTATATCATGACTCATTCACTGATGAAAAAAAATGAAGCAGAAGGAGGATTTGGAATCGTGCTAATTATTGGATTATGAATACACATTACCTAACTTCCTGGACCCTCTCCTCACTTGACTTCCAAGAGCAGTTCCTCATAAGTCCTCTAGGCAGGGAGTTTAAAGTCAAGGGGCGCCTGGGTGGCTCAGTCGTTAAGCGTCTGCCTTCGGCTAGGGTCATGGTCCCAGGGTCCTGGGATCGAGTCCGGCATCGGGCTCCCCGCTCAGCGGGAAGCCTGCTTCTCCCTCTCCCTCTCCCCCTGCTTGTGTTCCCTCTCTCTCGCTGTGTCTGTCAAATAAATAAAAATAAAAAAATCTTTAAAAAAAAAAAAGAGGATAAAGTCAAAATAAGACCACTCAGCTGAACCTTTTAAGAGTTTTCCCTTCACCGTACCTTCCAGAAAACATGGGCTTTGTCAGTATGTTAGGAAAACATAGACAAACAGGAACCGAGATACAGATTCCTAAAACTCATTAGCTTACCGCTGCTCAGAATTCAAAGAACTGGAAGGATAATTTATTATTCAAATAAAAGGAATGATTTATACAAAGGAAACGTGAAAGAATATGTTGCATGGAAAATGATTTAGACAATATTAGCACTTATTCTTCACCTGCCAGTCCAGCTGCACTGATGTCCCGGCTCTTCGGGGACACACCTGGTCTGCCTGTCCTCTGGAGCCTCCGCACCTGTGCCCGCCTCTTCCTGGGCCCCTCCTCCACCAAATAACAACACCTTCGTTTGGTCACTTTCTTAGCCTTCTTTCTGTTTGTGCTTAAATGTTACCTCGAAAGAGAGAGGTCTTATTTAAAATAACTATCCTGGGACGCCTGGGTGGCTCAGTCGGTTAAGCATCTGCCTTCGGCTCAGGTCATGATCCCGGGGTCCTGGGATCGAGTCCCACATTGGGCTCCTTGCTCTGCAGGGAGTCTGCTTCTCCCTCTGCCTGCTGCCCCCCCCGCTTGTGCTCTCTCTCTGACAAATAAATAAATAAAATCTTAAAAAAAATAAAGTGACTATCCTCTTTAAATTACCAAACCATAGTTACCACGTTTAAAATTATCACCCAGTTTAAAATTGCAACCACAACCCTTCCCCCTGGTAACTCCTGACCCCTGTGTTTGGCTTTATTTTTCTTCACAGTCCGTGGGACGTCTCTGACTTTATTATCTGTTTTTTGTCCCTAGAATATATTTACGTGAAGGTAGAGATTTTTCCTTTTTCTTTCTTCCCTGACACACGCATGCCCTTTTCTTTCTCCACTGTCATACCCCTGGCATTTAGAACAGTGCCTGGCAAATAGAGGGCACTCAATAAAATATTTGTTGAAAGAAAAAAAATGAATGAATCTTATGTGAGAACCTGATTGGGTGACTATAGAATAACATAGTGTCAACTTAAAATTTTTTTTTACTACTTTATTGAGGGAAATATTTAAATTGTACAAGGTATTGATTTTGTCATGGAACACATCCATGACATCACCAATATCAACACACCGGACATTTCTACTCCCTCCCTATGTTTCTCTGTACTCCCCTGCACTCTTCTCTCGTGTCCCCAGGCAAATACTGATTTGCTCTCTGACCCTCTGGAATCACACATTATGTCCTTTTTCCTCTAGATTCTTTCACTACGGATAATGATTATCCATTGTTGTATATATTTGTGCTTTTTGTTTCTTTTTATTGAGTTATATTCTAAAGTATGGATGTACCGCATTTTGTTTACCTGTTCACCTGTTAATGGACATCTGTTTTGTTTTCAGTTTTTGGCTATTACAAACAAAATTGCCATGAAAATTCAGATACACATTATTATGTGGACAGAAGCTGTTGTTTCTCTTGGTAAAAAAACAAAACAATAGCAACAACAAACTGAAGAATGGAGTGGCTAGGTCATATGGCAGGTGTATATTTAACTTTTAAAGAAACAACCTGTTTCCCGAAGTGCTTCTACCATATTTGTATTCTCACCTTTAGCATATGATTTGGTCATTCCACATAGTAAGGCCAGTCTCTTTATTTTAGCTGAGTTTTTATTATGAATGAGTGCTGAATTTTATCAAATACTTTCCTTCACTTACTAAAACAATTATATGGTTTTTCTTTATTATGTATATATGGTTAATTACATTGATTTTCAAATGATAAAACAACCTTGCATGCTTAGGATAAATCCCAACTTTCTGTAATTCTAGTTCAATTTTTAACACTTATAAGTATACACTTTAATAATAAAGCGATTAAATATGATTATTTAAATCTTTATTGCATCTTGAATATTTCCCACTAAAAAAATAAAAGAAAGAAGGAAGTACAGAAGGGAGGAAGTGGGGGGCGGGAATGATAATGCTAACATTAGTGAGGAATTTTCAGCTCCTGATGGATTGGGTCCCTACTTCAATATTGATAGGATTCTCTAATTATTCCCAGCTCAGAGGAGAGGTAAATATTTTCAAAATAAAGAAAAAAATGTTTGAGAAGTGTGTTTGTTCTTAATTTTATAATAATGCTCTTATTTTTTCAAGTTCAGAATAAAAACTTAATAGATTACTTTTTCCATTAATTTGGATCCAGGGAAAATTAACAGAAAAACTCAGGGAGCTATCTAAATATCTGTTCACTGGCAAAAACAATCCATTTACTATGGGTTATACTGTCATAAACAATCAAATAAAAATGACTTAATTCACTTATGTGTAATAATTTTCATGTAAAAAGAAATGAGAACAAAAAATAAACAAAATATGATATAAATTTTATTGTAAGGCATACCATAAGCAATTATTCAAAAGATATATGTATTATACCAATTGTTTAAACATTTTGTTGTTGCTTAAATGTTTCTTAATGATAATTTGTAACAATATGTAATCAAAGTGAAACAAAGTTTCTTTTTATTTTCCACCTTCCTGTATTCACTTCAAGATGCACCTCAGACCTTCTTATTTGATATATTGATTAGTATAATTATAAGGACAATTATTTAGACTACAACTAAACTGGTTTTTCTTTTCCTGTATTTCTCTTGTGGTACTACTTTTAGGTTAATGCTTTTTATTCTCCACTATGATCATTTGTTTCATCGCTCAGAAATATTTATTCAAAAAACATTCCAAATCATAAAAGCTGAAATAAAGATATAGGACATAATCCACATATGACAAATAAATGATATTGCTGATGCTACTAAAAACATACTTTCGTATTTGAAGAGTCCAGACCTTTTTAAGCTTCTGAAACTGCTTGTTCTTACTCTCAGGAAATCCAAAGGCCATTCCAGGGTGAACGTGGAGAGCACATGACCAGGTCCTAGCTGTATCACGTCCAGTAGACTTCCATGTTCAAAAATGAGCGGAGTTAAACCTAAATTAAATCCAACAGTGTCTTCCCATTTTTGACTCTAGAGTACATTATTCTAATGGGAATCATTCTAGTTGTTAGCTCAGTTAGATGGATCCATTCCAAACTCTCACATTTATTACCATCCTGCATGGTGATTGGGGTGTAAAACGAAACCTAAGTAGTCTCCAGGTGAAAGGCAAATTCGCCTACCACACTGCAAATACTTGACAGAGTTCATGATCCCAATCTCCTACAAATGTGCCTGAAAATATACTACCAAAGAATCTTCCATGCGGCATAAGGTCATGGTAATAAATATAGAATTAGAAGATTTTTAGCAGGGAAGTTTTTCTGAATTAAGTTTGCATGAGGGTAATCCAACAGGTGAAAGACCAACTTAATTGTAGCAAAATATTTACTTTATGAGTCAGGGTTATTTCTGAGTGTCATTCGTGGGATAATGCACATAGCCAACAAGGAAGCTGTGTTTTTAAAAGAGCAAAAAGAGGTATTTCTAAATTGTGGAAATATCTCAGACCACCAAGTGAGCAGATAGAAGGACTATTGATAGCCAAGTCAGAGGTCCCAATCCTTGCTCCATCATTAGCAGGAGGGAAAAGTCCTGGACCTCACAGTACCCACCCCTAGAAGATGGAGTAATAATATGACCTGCTTTTGAGGCCTATTGGGAAGATTAAAGTAATTAATACAGGTAAAGTACTTAGAATTGTTCTTGGTATAGGAGCTGTGCCATAAATGTTATTCGATAACTACAGTTGAAAAACTAGCAAGCAATAAAAACGTGAAGCATGAAATGCACACATACAATTATGCAACATTTCAAGGATTACAGTACTTTAAAAAATATTTTATTTATTTGAGAGAGAGGGAGAGACAGAGTATGAGCAGTGGGGAGGAGGCAGAGGACAGAGGAAGAAGCGGGCTCCCTGCTAAGCAGGGAGCCCGATGCAGGACTTGATCCCAGGACCCTGAGATCATGACCCGAGCCAAAAGCAGATGCTTAACTGAGCCACCCAGGTGCCCCAAGGATTACAGTACTTTGATGAATTTATAAATACATTACTTTATCTCATTTGTATGTATTTTTAAATATTTCATAGATAACACTGCTATTTCACATTCCACATTGAAAGACTTCCAGCATCTTTCCTGAGAAAATGTTTACAGTCCTACACCCGAGAGGACCATCAAAAGGCTTACAAGTAATTCAGCCTTCAGTGGGGCTAAGGCTGCCCATTATTCCTTTAGTTGAAGTGTGTTCTCTTCTGGAGGGTCAACATGTTTGCATTTCTGCAAATCAGAGTCTGGTTTTCCTCACAGCAATCCCAGACTCCACCTGTGATGAATGCCCATATCAAAATGTAAATACACTCTCACCAAAGCACTGGACATTTAATTCCAATTCATGAATTCAGAGTCTTCCTGGCTGCAGACGGCATGTTTATGGAGGTATGAGCTGATAGCATTGTGTTTCTATTCTTCCCTCCAAAGATCGTCGCAGATAATATAATGAATCTTGAAAAGAAAATTAGTCACGAAGCCAGAGAGAGCCACAAGCTCCATTTCTTTGTGCTTATTTGTGGGTTGTCTCTAGCAACCAATTTTCAATCCCAACTGAAGAATAACGGCTTCCTCAGGTGTGGTGAGACGCCATGATTCTCAGCTTTGGAGGGTTATGTGGGTTGGGGAATTAGCTAAACGGAACCTACTCCTCCTGCCCATAATACAGTAACTCTCCCATGAACACTGGGTCAGGAGGTGAATTTATAAATTCATGTTAAGATATTTTTTTATTATCCAAAGTGAACTTTAAAATATATCATTTACACATACACACATACACTCTTCCATTTACATACACAAAAACCACTATCAAAAAGTCACTGTCAACAACCTTAAACCACTCCCTTCAGCAAAAATCTGCAAGAAAGATTCAGATCTTTTTTTAAGTTTAAAGCAAAATTCATTTTCCATCGAAAGCCCCTGGTTTCTTCACCCATTTCGTAAGTTTTGAAGAAAGAGTTCCTTCCCCTGAATATATATTTTGTTTGATTTTCTGGAATGTCATCTTCCTGCAAAGCTGTTGATGTATAGTACATTCCATTGAATGCTGGCATTGAGCCATTTCAGCATGCAAGTTTAGGCTGTGTTTTGAGGAATAAATAAGACCCACGTAGCAATCTTTCTCATTCAGATCTTCAGCCAGTCAGCTCATTTCCGGAGCCTAATCAACATCAAATAGGGCGTAGTGTTGACAGTCTTCAATTCACTGTAGAAAAGACCATACAATTATTGAAATCGAGCACATTAAATTTTCGTGATATAAGTGCTGTATCGCCATGATTACCATCTCCACCACCGCTCTACTACCCAGTTTGCACTAATTGCTTTAACCTAAGAGCTATGGTGGTTAATTGGCTGACTCTAATTCCCCATGAGACATACTAGAATCACATGTGGAAGCATCAACCTTATGTCAATTCAGCTAGTTGTAGTAGGACAAGAGTGAGGAAGAGTGAGGGGAGGGGAGAGAGAGAGCGAGCCTGTGTCTGCCATTCCACAGAGTGAAGACATGCACTGGAGTGACTTGGAGACAGGAAGCAAATCAACCCTTCTGCCAAGACACTGTAGTTCTGTCTGAACTTCTCTCCTCAATGTGTGTGATTCTAGTATTTAAAATATACATGTATGTATATGTGGGTGTACACACACACGCACGCACACACACACAGGCTTCTATGTGTGTTCTGTTGTTGTCTAAGAACATGACCCCGAATCTCCAGCAAACACTTCTTCTGGTGTTCAAGAAATATCTCTCTGTTCTAATGCTCAAGGGAAACACCTTGCTTTGTAGTACTTACTGAGAGATATAGAGCTATATTTTATGGGTGATTAAAGAGATTTGCCTGGATTAATCTTTAAGTGTACATGATTATTTCCCCCCTTACCAGCTACTTTTCTACTCCAGTCTCTCCCTTGAGTTATAATTCCATTGCCTATGGGCGAACCCAAGACTTCCCAAACCATACTACTGCTTACATCCTCAAAGCAGCCAATTGGCCATATTTTATCTTACAAAGATGAGATAGGAAGAAAAAAATATCTTTAAAACTAAAAGACCTGAACAATTAATTTACTACAGCTAAAGAATTGGCGGTAGAAGTCCTTCTCTCCAGCACCTTCCCTCTGCACGGGCTAGAGTTTCCACATTCCATACTGAAGTAGTTACAATCTAGAGACAACCTGACTCTCTCTCCTCTACTCCACTCTGGCTGCACTCCCTACAGGATCAAAACAGCTGAGGAGGGCCACCATGCCCTACCACCCCAAGGGGACTGGTATCTGGTAAGGGAACAACAAAGCAATCCCCTTCCTTTCCCTTGGGAAGTCATGCTTGCCCTTCTATTCTGGACTCTTCATTTCTTCCCCCACTCAAGTGACTTCTTCTCTCACTGCTTCTGAATCGTGGGTATTCACTTCCTCCTTTACTCTTTCTGGGGCTTGGTTTCTTTTCTTTATTGGAAGTTGCAGGGCCAGTGGCCAAAAAGTTGATAACTTAGCCTCTGGGAGCCCAAGGATTCTAGAAGCCTCGATTCAGAATGGCTTCATCTCGTCTCTAATTACATGCATCCTTAGCAAAGTGAAGCAAGGCTGCAGGGAATTCTGAACAGGAAGATAGATCTACCTGATTTCCTGGACTGAGGCTGATCACAGCAGACCTGATTTTCTACCTCAGGCACTGCGCCGAGGTGAGTTTCAGAAAACAGGCTTTTGCCCTAGAGGGACTAGACTGGGAAATTCAAAAGCTGCTAGAACAGGAAGTTTTTAATCACTTTTTAAATGATTCATGTAATTACAGACTATGTTTTCTTTTAAGTGATAATTTCACAGAGTATTATGGAAATAAGATTTGAGCCCAGAAGTTTTTTGTTTTTTTTTTTTTTACAACTTGGCATTTCAGATTCTGTCACCATTAGAAAGTGACTTTGATGGTTTCAACCATCATTTTGATTGCTGTCATGGGCCATTATCATTGCTTGATTCAGTCATTATTAGGTAGTTACTGAAGACACTTGCCCTTAGCAATTTAGGAAATAAAGTGAAATACAAGGAAGTATTCCTGCCTTCTTGACATTGACAATCTACCTGGTTTGAGATACAGACGTGGACATTTAAATAAATACAAACAATTTATAATTAATACGCTCATCAATGCTACAGAACACAGCAGTAAACAGAGAAACAAGGACAACAGAGAAGAAATGATGTGTGCTGCTTGGAGAAAGTGTTGAAGCCAAGACTAGACTTATTTTATGGCACAAAGCAAGAAAAGATATCTAAATTTATTCACTCATTTATTCAGTAAGTATTTCTATGTTAGGCTTTGAGGATTCAATGATGAACAAGTAACACAGGTCTTCTTCTCAAGAACTGGGAAACAGACAGTAAACCAATAATTACTACATAAGTATTAATAGATTGGAATATTTCTCAAGTGGGATAAATGTCAACATTCATGAATGAATGTCCAACAGAAGCTGTGAAGGCAGATGGCGGTGAGGGAAGGAAAACCTTACCTTGTAGAGACAGCCTTAGATACTGTTGTCCTAGGTGTTTCAGACCGAAGCGCCACCTTGGTTTTTAGTTCTTTATTCTACAGTTGAAAAAAAAATGTGCAGAGATTAGATAGGTAGCACATTTATTAGCCACATGCTTAATGCTTCTGATCAACCCACCACCTACATCATTCCTTGGCAGTAAGCTTGTTGTTTCAGTCACTCTATTAGAACACAGAATGCAGCCAGTTGACAGTCCCTATTATCTCTGAAATTACAAACACACCTGGAAAAGTGCATAAAAGTGGAGTAGTCTACGTGAGCTTCTGAAATTTAACAGCTGAACTATGTTCGATTTTACATAGATGCAAAGAAGTTCATAAAATAACTTCGTTAAAGAACCTTGTTAAAGACACCCACGATATTGATTACAAGTTTGTCGTTCTTGTGCAATCTCTTGATTATAAACTCCATGAAAATAAGCACCATCTATTCTTTATAGTTCATGTCATCTTTAGCCTCAATTTTCTCACTGAAGCCTCAATTTCTTGATCTCTATGCTAGTGGTAAATGATACACATCTTGCCTATCATGTATTAGTTGGAAGAAACAATTCTCATATGATAATATTTTAAATCTGGGAGCACTCTCATAATTCTAGGAAATAATGCAATGGCTGATAATAAGGAAGGCAAGAGTTTAAGTTCTCAGGTACAAATCCTAGCCACTCAGTAGCTACATGACCTCAGTTACCTAACCTCTCTGCGCCCAATTTCCTCATCTGTATGCTAGAATCACAGTCTCTTCTTCACAGGTTCTGAAATGAGATATCAATATGTACTCAGCTCAGTGTTTGGCATGGATTTTAAGACTTAAAGACAGTTGGTTATGATTTTCTGGTCCAAGTACCATTTTTATAGCTAAAGACTGAGATCCAAAGAGCTTAAGTGCCCAACATCTTGTTCATGGCAGAACTCAGGTTCAGAGTCGGGTCCTCCCAGTCCAGAGCCCATGCTTCCTCTATAGCATGGCCACACCAAGCACAGATTTCACAGATCTGGAACATGAGACTTAAAACAGCAAAGTATCATGCCCAGGGTGGAGTTGTCAGTGGGCCGCACTGACAGGTCAGAGTTATTTGAAGGATACACCAGAATAGCAGGGGCTGGGACTGGAAGGTAGCTGGGTGGGAGGCTGACAGGTGGAGCTGTGGCCTCCAAAGGACAGTAACACACCAGCTCCGATCCCTAGTAGGAAACTAAGGAGTTAAATAAAGAATCATATAATTGAAGTTTAAAAGGTATTTCCTAAAAGTCCACCTGATGGTTTGAAGTAAGCCAACACCAAATGCATGGTTTGGGGAAATAGATGTTAGAATTTTGATGGAAGCAAGAGAGTTCATAATTATGAGTGCCTAGCAAATGTCAAGACCTTTGCCAGGTGCTTTCTATAAAATCTTTTCTTTGATGACTTTTACTCTTATGCATATTAAAGAAATAAGGCCGGCAAAGCTCAAATTGTTTGGGTAACTTGTTTCTGATCACCCATTCTGTATAAATGTGCGGGCTTTATGCAGGCCTGACTCCAAATCCTATGCTCTTTTCCCTGCAAGATGTTATTTTTCTGTAACCATAGGAATTAGCCCAGCCTCCTTACATTACAAATAAGTAAATGGTGAGCCCCAGGAGGACATAGAGATTCAATGATTTCTAAAGGGACTTCAGATCTGATAAACATGAAACAGAAAAAAGGAAACTGTCAGGAAATTAATCCACAATTAATCTACTGCAACCATCCATCCATCCATCCATCCATCCATCCATCCATCCATCCAGTTAGTGAGTCTCTGCCATGTCTACGGCACCAAGCTGGGAGCAGAGTGAATGTGAAGCAACACAGGAAAACGTGGATCTCTCTCTCCAGCACACAGGATGCACAGTATAGTGGGGGTGACAAGACAAACACGTGAACATTAAAAAATATAAATAAATAAAGGCGGTTCAGGAGATGCTATAGGCAGTAGGTAATTAATTACTACATAAAAGGTGTAACAGAAATCAGTGTGACTAGAATAACTTTGTAACATTTTCATACACAAGGGGATTTCACCTGGACCTTGAAAACAAAGTGAAATGGCGTAGGTGGAAAAGAAGGGGGGAAAAGACTAAGGCAACAGTTCTTAAAGTGTGATCTCGGGATATCAGCAATATCAGCATCACCCGGGAATCTGCTAGAACTACAGATCCTCAGTCTACAGCGAGACCTACTGAGAAACCCAGGGTGGCCAAGGGATGTGTTTTAAGAAGCTCACCAGATGATTCTGACATCTGCTCAAATTTGAGAACCACTGGACTACAGTGCTGGTTTTATATTGGAATTATCTGGGAAGATTAAAGCTTCTTTTTTTTTTTTTTAAAGATTTTATTTATTTATTTGTCAGAGAGAGAGTGCGCATGAGCAGGGGGAGCAGTAGAGGGAGATGGAGAAGCAGGCTCCCTGATGAGCAAGGAGCCCAATGCAGGACTTTCTCTCAGGACCCTGGGATCATGACCTAAGCCGAAGGCAGACGCTTAACGGACTGAGCCACTCAGGTGTCCCTATCTGGGGAGATTTAAAATCTACTCATGTTAGAGCCTTACCCCAGAGATTCTATTTAACTTGGTTGGTCTGGGTTCAAGAGTTTTCAAGACTCATGGGGCGCCTGGGCGGCTCAGTCTGTTAAGCCTCTGACTCTTGGTTTCAGCTCAGATCACCATCTCAGGGTTGTGGGATTGAGCCCTGCTCAGCTGAGAATCTGCTTGAGACCTCTGCCCCGCCCCCACCCCCCTTTCTCTAAGATAAAATAAATAAAATCTTAAAAAACTTTTCAAGGGCGCCTGGGTGGCTCAGTTGGTTAAGCGACTGCCTTCGGCTCAGGTCATGATCCTGGAGTCCCGGGATCGAGTCCCGCATCGGGCTCCCTGCTCGGCGGAAGCCTGCTTCTCCCTCTCCCACTCCCCGTTTGTGTTCCCTCTCTCGCTGTGTCTTTCTCTGTCAAATAAATAAATAAAATCTT
>NC_058416.1:19656099-19751099 GCF_002201575.2 Neomonachus schauinslandi | reverse complement strand
CATCATCCAAGTGGCCCAATTTTTGTATAAATATTTTAACAAACATATCATGTTTGTACGTGTTTTGCTAAACTTTAAGTGATTAAGAAAGTGAAAATCTTCCTCCACCTTTATTGATCACAATTAAACAATAGAATCTTTCTAGATCACAACGTTTCCAACAAGCAAGTTTATATATTTGTTTTATTTTTAAATAGTATATCATCCCACAAAAAGAAGGGGAAAGGAACAAAAAACAAAAAGGAAAGAAAGAAAGGGGAGGGGGAGGGGGGAGAGGAGATGGGCTGACTTGAGCTTGCCAAATTCAGAGCATCCCAGGAAAGGAGGGCCTCTGGGAATTGATCCCAAATGAAACTAAATCATTTGCATATGCCGAAGCAAATGCCACCCGAGCATACATCTATTCTCAAGAATCAACTTCAATAATTCAAAGCACCTATTTCCTTACAATTCAACATGGTAACAAAACACATACAGTATTCATAAACAAGGAGGGACTGTGGTGTCCCTTCTGAAGAGCAAATCCTTGGCTTCATGGTAGAAAGTTTTTCCCACACTCTAAAATAAACACACACACACACACACACACACCCTGCACATACACACATAGAGTGAAGGCCCAGAGGTTTGTCTAACTCACTTGCTCTGCATTTATTCCGAAGGTCCCCAGAGGTTTGTGTAAACAGTACTTGAATTATAATCACACATTTCATTCAAATTTCATGCTTTGAGGATTTTTTCCTCATTAGAACAGTTAGTTGTCAATCTGACAGGATCACATTTGTAACCTTTAAACCACCCTCAGTGTTTCATACATAAGGCCAAGGTACTCACCTACTAAAGGGGAGTATGTAAAAACCAGGACTTAGAAAAGAGGCTGGAATTTAAAGAGAGGTAAGTTGGTGGTTTTATTGCAGTTGTTCCTTTGTTGTTTCCTATGGAAACCCCTTATTTAGAAGGCTGTTTCTAGATCCTATCTAACTTTCTCATAGATGTACTGCTAGGAAGATTTCCGAACTATTTTGATAAACAACTATTTGCTTCATCTACATTAAATGCCTCATCTTATATATTTTGCAAACATATAAGTGCCTTTCTATTAATTATGTAAGTATAAATAAAATTTTCATGCTTTAATGAGCTACAATTAATATTTTAAATATTGAAGCTCTCATTGCTTTTAAATATATTGTTAACATGTGCATAAATAAATATTTTTAATCTGATAAGGTGAAAGAGATTTTTAAACCCCAACAAATTAGCACGTGGGACTCAAAAAATTAAAATGGTACTAGAACATTAAGCTTCTGGGCTTCATTAACTAATGAAAAAGAGCCTGAAATTTCAAAAGTACAAATCTGCAATGATTAATAAAGATACACTCCTTTGAAAGGTGATCTATGCATTATAACCATTGAGACACTGAACATATTATCATCCACCGATGTTCAGGTTTTGGTTTGCTGACCTTGGAGTACATTTCAATCACAGAACTCAAATCAGTGGCTTGTCAACTGAGACATTTCTGCAAATTCAGACTTTGAAGTTTCCTTTGTGACAGAAATATCACCCATGATAAATTTTTAGTGTGATGCGTGGGGAGTTAGCACAGAAGTATAAGAACAACTGAAGCTATATGCATGAATCCATGTGTTTCATAATAATTTTAAAAGAAGTCTTAATCACAGCAGCCAATTTTTAAGGCCCCTAACCTGGTCTGTTTGTTTCACCAGTGTATAATTGGGCAAGTTACCTAATAGGCAAAGAGTCCCTTGTTACCACCAAAATGATAGGCAATAGAAGTTAGCCACATAAAACAGTAAGCTACCACTCTCCCTGGTGGTCAGCTGAAAACACCACTGAGGACACTAAGGGTAGGCAGGTGTATTCTCAGCCACTCTCGGGAAAAAAATTCTTACCAGTAAAACTATTGTTTAGAAGTGCTGCCCACTAAAAATACATGCGCATTATTCTTACCGTCTTCCGTAATTTGAAGTTTACAGTTCTTTTGTTATTTTCCAAAAAGTCCTTGACAGATATATTTGAGGTAAAGGAGAACTGGGGACACATACCTATAGTTGTCATGAGAAATTTGGGGGCTATGTGACCCGAAATCCCCAAGGCATGTTATCACCTACAAGGTGGACATTCATAAAAACTTGCTGAACAAATCTATGAATGAAAGAATGAATGGCCACATTAAAGAACAAGTAGATATTAAAAATCTATACCACTTGAGTGTAGAGCCTTGGATTTTTGTATCCACTGAATCATCTCACAAACAATTATTTAACGACGACTCCCAACTTTGTGTGGAGCCCCATTTTGGAACTTGCACAGGATCCAGAGACATGTAACAACACTCCTCCTGCTCTCAGAGAACCTGACCACGTGGCTGAGGAGATGGGACCTGTGCCCTTGAATAAAATGGAAAAATACGACTAATGACTGTTTTAATTGTGAAGTTGGGACAATATCACACATATATTAAACAGACAACAACTTATCACATGATAAGGAACCAAACCATTCCCTCTCAATCACAGATCTCATTAAAGTAAATTCTACCTCTTTTTCTGAATAATGGCTATATTATGCAGTTACTGAAAAGCCCAAATAAACCTAATAAACACACGCACGCACACACATGCACATGCACACACACTACCTTGTACATCGTCCATAATAACGCAGGTGCTCAGCAAATGAGTTGAATGAATGGAGGAATGAATGATGGTCATATGAAGGGAGTGCCATTCTCCCCCCAGGGTATAACTAGGTAGTACTGGAACAACTCCATGTTTCTGGTGAAGTCATGCAACACCTATATTTTTTTTTTTCATATAATAACACTTGCTTCCTTCTACAGTGTTGTTCCCTTTGGCCCAGCATAGCTGAACTTAGCTAAACATCACACCCCAAGGAAAACAGTAATGTTCATCAATAAACGGTGATTACGTAACATAAAGGGAAAAAACACACCTATAAATGAAATAACCACCTTAGGTAAATATCTACCCCATCAAAATTTTTTGTAATAAAACCGTATATAGTGATATACAATTTAAAGAACATACACAATTGCCTACACTAAATCTTCATAACCAGTACTCTGTGACAAGTATTATCATTCCTACTTTAAAGATAGAAAATTAAGGCACAGAGAACCTTAGATGACATTTCACAGACCACAAAGCTACGAAAACAGTGGGATCAGGATGTGAGCAAAGTCATAAAATCCCAAGGGCTTACATGTGAGGAGGGTCAGACGTAGCTGTCTGAGAATTACAACATGGCTACTTGGTAGCCACTGGTGTGACAGTAGCCAAGTCCTATCACAGGTCTGAGTTTTAGTGCCCTCATTTTAACACAAGCACTTCTTTTGAGGACACCTCACTCAGCCTATCAGCGACATGCTGGAAATGAGGTGCTTTTCCTTGTCCCTCCTCTGCTGTTTCCTCCAGGCAAGAGTGCCTTAGCGAGCGGTGGGAAAATGATTTCCGCCCAAAACAGACTTTGGTAACACAAGTCTACTAAAATGAAAAAAGATTTAAAAATACAGAACCATGCTAAACTCTTCAAAGATTTAAGCAAAGATATCAAATCACACAGCTTTTTGAAGTGCTCACCACTATTGACATGATCAGCACGTATATACAGTTAGATAACTAGAAAATATATTTCTACTGATGCATTAGTATCCAAATCTGTGCTCTCATATTTAAACATAAATGAATAGCAACATCTGCCAAGTCGGGGAAAGGAGGTTATCTAAGCTACCCTTATCCACTGAAAAAAGAGGTTATTACTGAGTTTAATTTATCCTGATGCCAAATAATTGGATTTTCCTGCTCTCCAGTAGGAGTCACTATAAACAAGAAATTTAATTCATAAGGTAAATTAATGTTGGTGTTTAGTTAGCGAATGCATATACATGGGTTGTTAATTTTAATAAATTTTCATAAATGATGATAGCTTATACCTAAGGCAAGTTGATGTTTAATATCCACCCTAAACTGCAATGACAAAAATCCTTGGTAAGTATGAGTACAACTTTTGTAAAAGACTTAATTATCCAAAGGAGGATACAGACAGACACACCCACGCAGAGTTAAAAATAATTTTTCCTAATATCTGTGACTTGAGACAGTCTTGCAATCTAGTAGTGAACACCAACAAACCTCCTGTATGTACATTCCTATATTTCTTTGTATTGAGATCTTTTAAATGTAGAAGAGCTAGTTTTCTTTGTAAGTGAGGAAGTTTTTTACTTAAAAAAAAAAAATGATTTTCCTCAATCGGAATCCTAATTACCTTAAACTATTTCCAAAATACACATTCATCTGGGGGAAATACTTATCTCAGATAAATATACTTGTCAGATGAATATAAAAATATTTACCTGAAGTAAATCCATATGACATGAAGAACTGAGATAAAGCACAAACTAGCTCTACCTTCTCAGTGGCATAAACTTATTCTCTTGGCACCATTTGGACACTATCAGGTACAATAGTTTTAAGTATTTGTACAGTTCAAATATAGACAAGTTTAGTTTAGAAGATCCTTTTATTACAGAAAAGTATCAAATTATCAGCTGAGACTGTGAAATCTAATTTCTATTTGTGACTTTATCAGTGACTTTGTGTTATCTTGAATCAGATACTTTTATAAGGCTTGGGTTCATATGCAGACATCCAAATGGTTTATCACATGATCAAATATTTATTTTCTCCTTGGCTGGTCAGACAGCTTGTAGTCATATTGATTATAATGTGATTCACATTGATTACTAAGGTAAGCAATGGGGCTATTTTTTTTAACCAGACTTTTGTCCCATAAATAAATGACTTCTACACCTTTCTGTGGCAGTATATCTCTTCAGAAGAAAGAGGAGGTTTTCTTATTTTGCTTTAGACGGTGTTACACAAGCTCCCACAGACATAATATTTTGTTCTGGTGACATACAGTAGCATGCAAAATAAATGCAAAAACCAAGTTCCCAAATTCTTGTATCCAGTTAGATCTGCTTAGAGTCATTTCCCCGCTTTTCCACATATTTTCTCATTTCTGTGGTAAAGAATACACTGAGTATGTCATTACCCACATGGACATCACATCTATGAAATTCAATAAAGCCAAAGATATAAAACGGATTAGCCTGCAGAGCAGGGAACATGTATATAACGGCATATGTGATATGGTGAAGTGAAATACTAAGAATATATAGATTTTTGTGTTTAGTTACAATAGAAACTGCATGCTTGACTCTCAAATGAAGTTCACCTCTTCCTTCCTCAATTTCATGCAAAGACCCATAATTGCAAAAGTCATAAATTTATTCTACCAAATCTCTGAAACATTAAGTGAAATGAGAAAAAAAGAGTACAAGTGATACTTCCGATGACTAAAGGAGATGTTTTAGTTAATGAAAAAAAAATTTCATTATGCTTCTTATTTTTCTCCAGGACATCAATCTCTTTCCCCTGGGATAAGTGGAATGTTCTTTGAAAAAAAAAAAAATTCCTTTACCCTAACCCAGTGTAATCCATAGCCAGTCTCCAAGTTTGATACAAAAACAAACCATTTCTATTTTGGTGCAATGAGGAAGCATCGCCCTGGACAATATAAAAACAGAGACGGAGGAAGTTGACTCAGACTGCTGCACTTCCCAGATGAAGAGAGCTAGCAGGCTTACCACAATCACCTGAATCAGATGAAATAAGACGCAACTGTTTTTTCCGTCGAATTGATGCACGTGTAAAAATGAATTCCCAAAAAGTTAAAGGGGGGAAATCCTGGGTATGTTTGTTTGTCTGGATGAAGGATTCCATTTGAGAAACTTTTGACAAAATGGACTGATGAAGCAGATTGGAATCTGGGCACAGGATGTACACAATTTTTGAAAATTTGTGAATAAATACTGGGCTTCCCAATGCATTGCTCAATGATCAGAGGGAAATGTGATATCACAATGAAAACCATTTTCATTCTAAATAGAATAATTGTCTAGGGTTTGTCAACCCTCTTCGGGGTGGAAATTCTAACAATTTCCTGAGGTTCTAACTGTTGATTACATTTAATTGTTTGACATCGTCCAACAAGTAGAACAACGAATTGCTGGGCAGAGAACAAACAATTTTCAAATACTTTAATGGCTGTCCCTGATAAACACTCGAAATAAAAAAGAGTAGGTAAAGAGAATGAAAAAAAATAAGCTTTAAAATGGAAGTGAATGACCATACAAGAATTAGCATCCTGTGCACATCCGCTACTGAAATGCCTATTTTGAATGCCTGTTTTATAAAGGTCTGCCCAAAATATCCTTTTGTGTAACCAGCCACGTTGAGCAAAAATTAAGGGTATTTCAAGGAGAAAGGAGTAGCAGATCTAGGTTCCCTCAAGGTCAATCCATAGCCTAAAGCTTAAGTCCATTCCTGACCTACACATTGTGTTCTTTAACTCAAAATGACCTTGAATTTTAGCCACTTAGTTTTAAAAAATAAATGATCTCTTCGTTCTGTTAATCATAAGCACTTGAATATCCGCCCCACACATAAACACAGAGATGACCATGAGGAGAAAAGTGAGACAAGTTTTGTATCTTCATCCATTAAGAGAAAAGAGCCTGTAGCAAATCTCGTGGACAAGCCAAAAGACATTTTCCAGAGAAGTTTTAAAAGGGACAAGATGCAAGTAAAAACAATTCGGGGCATCTACTAAACAAAAAGGAAACAAATTCATAAGTTCTCCTTGAAACAAACAGCATTAAAATTAGAATTGTTTGGCAAAAATTGGATACTGACAAATTTTGGCTTCTAACACAGGCCAACCTGAGTCAGGAATAGAAGAGGACTTCCTCAGAGTCGTATGGCTGTAATGGTCTTATTTCCATTCATTCATGGTTAGATAAAAACTCACTGAAAAAAATGTCTTCATAATCATAACTAGAATTATTGTTAACAGTGCTAAATTGTCAAATTATGGTGCCTACACACCAGAGGCATTAATGTTGCCTCTATTTGTTTCCCAAAATGTCAGTCAGCATTTTGCCTTCTTTGAACATGATTATCAAATGCATTCGGAACCTAAAACAACTTAAATCCTATTTAATATGAGTCAAAATTCCATACAGGTCAACTCTCCCATCCTTTCCCCAAGTTGCAGAATGTGACATGCTCTCTAACGTCTGTCAGGGCCTTGAGCACCTACCTACCTAATGTCAGCACGTGAAAAATGTGTTGTGTGCAAGGGGAGGGTACAGAAAACACAATAAACATAAGAGTTCCTCAAGTTACAGCCATTTTGTACATGGGCTGTGTCCTTCCAACTCGCTAGCAGTGTTGATCTTTGATCAATTTCTCATACTTTTTGCAATAAAAAGAGGTACACTTAAAATTATTGTGGGGGTGCCCGGGTGGCTCAGTTGGTTGGGCAGCCAGCTCTTGGTTTCGGCTCAGGTCATGATCCCAGGATCCTGGGATCCAGCCCTGTGTTGGGCTCTGCTGCTCAGCAGGGAGTCTGCTTCTCTCCCTCCACCCCTCTCCCCACTTGCACTCATGCTCTCTCTCTTTCAAATAAATAAATCTTAAAAAAAATAAATTAAAATAAAATTACAGTGTGCACAAGGCTTTCTCAGAGTTAAGCATTTCTGTACTGAGTCATTATTAGTACAATTATTAGACAAGTGACTATATTTCATGATAAATAATTATTAAACATGGAAAAGTAAAAAAAAATTAAATCATCTTTTTTTTTTTTTTTTTTTTTTACTGACTTCCAAAAGAGCTAGTTTCTGATCCTCCAACCAAGTACGGGGGGAGGAGACCCCCATCCCTATCACCTGTTCCCTTGTACTTATTAGACAGAACAGTATAATGTGGAGGCCAGAAACCAAGATGTTGGTTTGAGTTCTGGCTTAATTTCTAACTAGCTCTCTAAGCCTGAGTGAGTTCTGGCTTTATCTAAATCTCAGTTTCTTTATAAATAAATATGTTTCAAATAAATAACTGTTAAATTGTGAAAATGACAGGGTTTTTTTTCCCCCAAGTTTGAAATTCTACGATTTATGGTTTTATTATAATGTGTTATCTCTGGACAATCAATCTCTGAAAATATGAAAACAACCAAAAATTGTTTCTGCAGCTAAACTAGCAAAAGCTCAACTGTAAGGAAAAGATACACAGAAGCTGCTAGGCAGAAGCTCAGTTGCATATCTGGGGCCTCTGTCTTAATCTGCCAGATCTGCTACTCTCAGCAAGAGAATGACATCAAGTTCTGTAGTCACTTCCAGATAAGGACCATTCTAGATCCTCTGGATTCTCCAGCGAAGCTTAATGCCATAAACTGTTGCTAAATAAATCATGCACCTACTTTATTGCTCCCAAATATTATACATTTATAAAGAGGAGAGATCAAGATTTAACTTTCTCTGCCCCACCCTCTAACAACGTAATATGCACAGACCAAAAGCTTAATCACATTTTACTCATGGAGTGAATGAGGAACAAAAAGAGATTTATTTCCTTCCTTTCCCCAGTGACAGAAATCATCAAGTCCAGAATTGTCAGAAAAACACATTATGGTCAGCCCTAAGTTCAATTTGAGAAAAAGTCAAGCCTTTGTAAAATGGAAAAATGAGCATATTATTAGACAAACATTTTCAAATAGAGCCACACGTACTTTATATTGATAAAACACAGACATATACGTAGTTATGATAAATTGTTCCCCTAAGTTTTTAAATTTTCTAATGGTTATTTTTGATTTCGTGAGCCTGGCCTTTCCCTCATCCGGATTATAAATGGCTATGGATTAGGGCTGGACCAAGTTTTATTTGCTGGGGTGGCAGAGAGCATACTCATTTACACATACACTTCACAGAAGGGGGCTTGGAGGATCTAATTTATCTTCCTTTCTTCAGTATAGAGTGGCTATTTTCTCAATGGAATAATTAATAGTGTCAACAATATGCCAAAGATATAAAAATGGATACATGCATGCATTGTCACTTTGGAGAGGTGATACGGTGTGATGCAGACTCCTGTTTGTTTTATGTATTCTTTAATTCTTCTTGATAAGTCCACCCTACTTATGGAATCTATATTCTCCTTTGCAAATTCAATTTTATAAACATTTTCTTAGCGGGACAACAGATTCTCCTATGGCTAGACATTATTTCCTAATGAGGTGGAGGAAAACAAAACAAAGAAGCAGGTGTTTTCATGTCATTTCCACATATTTAACTTTTTTTCTTTTGTCTTCTCCAACACATTCCATTTAACTTGATTCTAGGCACTACAGAAATGAACAAACTTTTTTAAAAAGATGTCATTTTATTTCATGGCTAACAAAAATATGCCGATGACAAGAAACTCACTGCCAATTATGGTAAATCTTGTGGTTGATTTTCTCTCTCTATTATAGATTACATTGTTATCACGGACTGTGGGATTACATCAATTGTTGGACTTTGAAGAGTCACAGTCTCTGAATTTATTAGTCCACAAGGTGGACCACGGTGGTGTTGGGACCCTAGAGCACATTAGAAAGTGAACTTTTGCCTAGGGAATATAGTCAATGGTCATGTAGTAGCATTGTATGGTGACAGATGGTAGCTACCCTTGTGGTGAGCACAGCATAACTATATATAAAGATGTTGAATCGCCATGTTGTACATCTAAAACTAATGTAACATTGTGTGTCAACTATGCTAAAAAAATTTTTTTTAAATGAACTCTTGCTTCAACAACTACTTGGGGCCATGTAAATCTTCACGATGGGAAGAACCTTGGTCCACTGCTATGTGCCTTTCGGGAATACTGGCACCTAGTAGATGTGCAATAAATATTTGCTGAATTTTTTGATACTTAAGCCTTACGCTGATTTGATGCTGACTGGGGTAAGATGATGTAGGATCATCAATCGCTTCCCACAACTTCTGGCTGATATCAAGGTTCCTTGACCTTTGGGGAGTGACAGGCCCCTTTGACAATGTGATTGAAATTACACCCTCTGTCTCCAGTTACCTCTGTGATAAACATATCTGATGACTGAAATTATGTTGACTCGAATTCTAAGAGAAAGGCAGTAATATTTTGTAGAGACCGATTTGAAATATACTTGATCTGGATAAGCAGAAGCCATACCTTTTATGAGACAAGATTAATGCATCAGGTCTACCTAAAATTTACTAAGTATATACAATTAATACAGTTCCCATATTCTTAACTAAGAAGAAATTTAGTCCGAACACATACTCTAAAATAAGTTATCATTTTAGCTGTTTATACCTTCTTTTAAAAAAGTTTCCTAACTTATGGGTACCATCATAGATACCTAGTAGCCATGCAATAGTGAAAGATCTGTCTGGGTATTCTTTAAAATTCTCAATTTTCAGAGGTTTGTAAGGAAATAGCCAGAATCTTAAATTTGCTATGCAGAGTTGTCTGTAGAGATGCAAATTCCATTTCTCTCTCTCTTTATATTCTTTTCTTTCTAAAAAAAATTTTTTTGAACTGCGAAGTCATTTTGAATCATACATTGCATGAAAATAGACTGTTTTAATACTTGAGATGGTTTATCTTTATTGTCTATGGCCCTTGCCTCCCACCCCAAATATGCAAAAATTAAAAAAAAAAATCTCTCAGCTCACCTCCACATCTCTCCATATACCTTGACTTTTTTTTGAAGGAAGTACAGGTCCTTCATTTTAAATGTGATTCAATGACATTTAAAACCAACAATCTTGGTAAGTGACTACAATGCTTCACATGCTGGCATTTACGGTGCTTGCCCCGTGTAGGTAAACTTGGGCCATGCCACCCCTACTGTGTAATACATTTAATCTGGACTCCGTAATCTCAACTGCAATTATCCTCTTTGTTATTTTCAAGGCTGCAAGTTCCCAGAAAAGTTGGAAGGCCGACTGAGCTTTATTTTCCAGCGAATATTGTTTTTGATCTCTGTCGTTGAGGTGGGAGCACAGCTGTGCAAAGTAGTTTCAAGGAACCAAGGGATAGTCACAGAATAACCAGCTGAGAGCTTCGCTCTGAGCTCACAAGGCGCGGGCTACGTGATGATTACATGAGCACATGCATGGCCATGACCACTTGCATGACTTTCAAGCTAAATCTGTGTCGGGTAGTATTGATTTAGGTTGATCTCATGGGTATTTTCTACCCCCTGATTTTGCCCAACTTACACATCAGTGGACAAGAATGGGACCTAATTTCATTTTTCATACAGTAACTAGCATGTTATTTGTGTTTTAAAAATGAAATGGTAATAGTAGAAACAGAGCCTAAACTGCTAATTTAAATAGAACCGTAATGTTATCTTTGAAAAAAAAATAACGGCTTTATTTGGTAAAAGCATTATTCTTAACAGTAAAAACAACAAAATGTCTTAAACTATACTCTACATATTTTAACATACCCTGAAATAACTTTCATTAATAACGAGTTTCAGTCTGATAGTCATAATTAAGTCTTCTGGTAAATGCACTATTTAGGTACCTTTTGATGGATTATCATAGGAGAAAAGGACCTGCCAACATTTCTAAACAAAATCTCCAATTATACAGTTCCAAGATAAACAAGATGGACTTTAAAGTATTAAAAACTATGGGCCACAACACCCAGCTTAGAAAAGAAATTCCTTTCAGAAAAAAAGGAAATAGTATAAGCTCTTAACTATTTTAAACAAGTTTTAAATGGAGGAAGGAAATAGTGACTTTACCTTTCTAGAAGTGAGAGCAGATACTTCAAAATAATAATTTGAATATTAAGTGATACTAGTAATTTGAGTTATACAGTTGAATTAATAAATTATGACTGGGCTAACTTGGGACTAAAATTATTAATTGTTCAAAATAATTCACTTCCTATCCGAGAAAATATCTTAATCTTGACCTAGAGAAAAGTCACTACTTAGTAATATCTTTCTTCAGTGGCTGAGAGGCACTCAATTTCCATTGTCAAAGATACCCATTTAAATGGGTAATATCCATTTACTGGATACCAATATCCATATATTGATGCAGTGTTCAGATCTTAATTTTCAAATGCAGGGACAAGAGAAACTGGTACTATATTTTAAACGTAACTATAAAATCAATTCTCAGGAATTAAAAATAATGTCCAAGAAGCAGGCTGGGGACCAGATGTGGCCCCTGAATGCTGTGTGAAGCTCTTGCTGAAACACAAGAACAGAACAACCACATTCAAGCAGAGAGTGTGCCGGTCACAATCGTGGGACTTACACCCAGGGAAACCTGTCCTTAATTTATCCTGCCGTGTGTAGATTTGGCAAGGATCTCCAAACATCATTTACATACCATATGCCCTGAATTACCTAGGCACAATGGCTGTGGACAAATATGATGTTTCAGGTCTGACTGTTTGCTTCCTTTTATAAGTTTTGCAGCTCTCACTTAATTTTTCCCATTGCCACATAATTTAATGCAATATTGCATGTTGCAAAAGAGTGTTTTGCTAAATCAATAAATAGTTCACTGTGCCTTGTGATTAGAAGACGGCGACCCTGAGGTAGGTGAGCAGGAGGTATTATTTCTCCCATGTAAGAATCACATAAAGGAAATCAGCTCTTTATGCTTTGGACTCATTTTAACCTTTGTTTCCTTAATAAGCATATAAGTGCAAGGCATTCAACAATAAAATAGGAATCAGATATTCTGCCTTCTATAGAACATACAAAATTGGTCAGCAAGTTTTCATGTTTAAAAGGGATTCCTGAAAATAGACTCTATATTTGTTCCTCTTATAAATAAAAGGCATTATAATTGTCCTGTGCCTTGGTTTCCCTCTCCCCTCAATAATGGTATTAATACAAACCCAGTAATATTTGTCCAGATTCTCAAGCTAAATTTAAGGTCCGACTGATAAAAATGTATACTTAAACCAAAAAGATCAATAGCCTAAAAAAGGCTTGGAACAGAATTACGTACATATTTTTTGTTGTGTACTATAAATTTGACTGTATAAACTTCCAATTAAAAATGACATTCACACCATCATTTTTGATAGAATTTTGCACAGTAGGAATACTCATTAATGCAGGGTAATACAGTGTGATAAGCAGCTTAGACATCAAAATAGTTTAAAAAAAAATGTCAGTTGGTGTACTCTGTACATGAGTAAAATAAAACTTAAAAAAATTAAATACCTGAGGAATTAATTAAAAAGAACACTTATTGGCATACGTATTTTTTTTAACTCTGTCAAATCAAGAACATCCATTTTCTGGTCAGCTTCTGTAGAGATCTCAGTCCTAGTACAAAAAAAAAAAATCCATCCTGCATTTGATAATAAAACGTTAAATGCATTGCTATATTCAAAATGGAATAAAATATTATTTAAATGATTTTACCTATCCTACAATTGCCCTTCCAAAAATTGTATGTGTGTGCATGTGTATTTACCATTTAATATGAAGTATCTCAAATATCTGAGTTCTTTTCAACACTGGTAAAAGAGAAGTAAAAGCCCATCAGCTAAGTGTGTACACATGGGTCATTTCTTGATCTTTAACTGGAAAATAGAAAGTGATCATACATAATTCTCAACTGTATGTTAAAGTAAATGGCAAATGAGTTGTGTCTATACACTAGTAGAGAAATAAGTAAAAGGCAATGCAGTAATTTCAGAATACTATCAAATAATGTGCCTCCTTTAGGGGACAAGAAAAGAAAGAAGCTACCACTTGAAGACCAGCAACAAAAGGGTTAACAGACATATGCTGTATAATTAGGAGATGCATTAATGATTATGAATAGTAAATGATTTGGTGCAAAGAAAAAATTTTAGTCAAAGGGACATGTACCTATCTTACATGTTTATTAGTAACTATATAACTAGAGAATTCTGCTATTAAGAATCTTGCATTATTGGTGTAAATACTTCCAAGGGTACATCAAATTGTAATCTTTCATACGACATCCATCAAACCAGGCTGGAGATTTTGACAAACATTAAACACAGTAAGGAGGCAATTATGTATGCATGATTTAATCTGCAACTAATTAATATGCAAATTTATTCATATGTTAGTTACTAAATTAAAAATGCAAAGAAGCCCTTATGGTGATTCTCGAAATTTTGCACAAACAGAACATTTAAAATGTAAGAAAAATGAAGTTTTTTAGAAACCTATAACACACTTTTAGTGTCTCCAGAACCTGTTGCATTAAGAAGACTCAAAAATACGTGTTTAAATACTAGATAATAATTTAAAAGGTGTGCTAATTTTATGTGAGAATGTGGGAACAGAAAGGTTAATCAGAATTCTCTCGAACTCTTAAGAGATACACTCTAATTACCAGACAAATGGTATTCTATTTCTAAGCTTCCTTCCCTGCTTTTAGGGTTGTCAGAAGTTGGTCATCTTACTGATATCCTGCACAAATGGTTAGGGGAATAAATAGTATTTGAAACCAACTAGAGATATTGAAAATTCTAGGGGAACTTTGAGACCATTTGGTGTTCACTACACATACAATTCACTCCTCAAGATGGCAACTCGCTCTTTTCGCCTTTGGGGAACAGCTCTTTGCAAACAGAGAAAGGGGAGGAAACTCTAGAGGGAGGCTAGAAATTCTCCCAAACTCCCTTCCAAATGAATCTTCAAAGAAAATAATGCGACTAACACAAGAGCAACAACCTCCCCAAAAAGCAGAAGGTAATTTCATCTGAATTCAATCTGGCTATTTTAGCCCTGCATTTTCCAGACAGTCCAAAACTGATTTGAATCTTTGATGGGAGATGAGGGATGTGCAGTAGTGATAATTTAAAAATATCTTTGGGTTGTCTGCATACAAGGGAGTATCCAGTCAAGTGCATATATTATCCTTTGGCTCTGCTGCCTTCTGCAAGAGTCTGATTTCCCTAGGACTTCCTGCAGATCAGCAGCGGCAAGGCTCTGTGTGGATCACCTCTCAAGCGATTACCTTTCTCATCCGAAGTCCGGCGGCCCTGTATACAGCTCCTGGAGCTGGAACCTGGGACAGCTGTATTGGCCTCAAGCAATCAACACAACTCAACTGTATGAGGAAGCACAATAACAGCATCTACGGCTCTTCCCAGGGCACTGAACTCTCACCCACGGAAAAAAAAAAAAAAAAAATCGCCATCAGTCTCATTGCTGCCAAGTGACACACAAAAAGGAAGTTAACCATTGGCTGTTACTTGCATTCACAGTCTGACTCTGATCTCCCAGCTTCCCTTAGCCCATTCTGATGCCAAGCGGACTACAGCTTGCCCATTTCATTTCGACCATGGCAGCCAAAAAAAGCCCTGCCCCACCGTGCAACGACAAGCAGTCTGTTTTGATATTAGTACCTCAGTATGTGATATAAGAGAGTCAGATGTCCCCAAACTATGTGCCCTCCCCTGAGGGACTCCGTCCTGGCCTTCCTTGGCCAGAGGGATGGGGACTGTGCCACAAATCCTTAGCATCTGAGAGCACAGGGGCAGGAAACACACCATCCGCAGGGCTCAGACAGAGATGGCGAGGAGAGACTCTTCTGGGGAGAGGAATCATGCCCTCCAATTCAGCACTCGCGTCTAACTGGAAATATTAACTCATATTCTATTCACTCCCTGCCAGCCAGCATACATGAGCACAAACTGAATTACATAAGAAAAGGAGTCTTTTTCTTATGTAATTAAATCTTAGGAGACGCTAGTAAGTAAACATCAGATTTTCTTTTTTTTTTTTTCCCCCATGAAAGGAAGAGGAATATTTGGGGTTCAGAAGAATGGAATTTTTTCCTTGATTCTCAGAGAAAGAGGAAGATGGTAGTAAAATCCTCTCCCCTGCCACCCTTCCCCATCCCCTAACACGTTCTGATTTCTTCGCTAGATGCATAGAACCAGACTCTAACCTGGCTTAACCTCTCGATGTGCCCTGTAATGTTCTCATTCCCTCCAGCATTAACATAGCATGCCTTTTATGATTCCAACGAGACATCATCAGGTGAGGATCTCAATTTCTGGGCATTTCAGGAATCTGAGAGTAACCCAGGCCTCTTTAATTTTTACAGGTGACTTAATTTTTGTTGTGACCAGAACTGAACATAAAGCTTTTAAATGCTTAAATGTACACATTTATGCATTCATTACACAGTGTTAAATCTAATTTGTTCTTTTTACTGTCACAGGAAGCACATGTTTAAAGCAATCTGTTTCCTCATGTGAATGCTTTCCTGTCTGTTTAAAAAAAATTGCGACACACTTTACCCTGAGTAACCAAGAGGTGATCATAAATATCCCTAAATAGCATTAAACAGATATGAAAGACATTAACACTTTCGGAATGCCAAAGTAGTATTAAAAAAAAAAAATTCTAACAGATGCTCCTAGGTCAAAAAGTGAAATGTGTGTTTCCTGAAAAAACACTCTCATCAGAATCATAAATGAACTGTGAGCAGAGAAGAGGTGTTGCTGAACAAACGGGGATCCTTTTGGGGAAGAACACAGCAATCCACTGCCAACGTGTACTTGCCATAAAAAGCCAAATTGCAATGGAAGTTTGATGAAAACCAATATCCTTTGTAATCCACAAGGTGGCAATGACTACAAATGAGGGGTACCTCCATCGGATCTATCCGGTTTCCCAGAGAAAGGGTCTGTCTCTGGGAACCCAAGCCTCGGTTCCATTCGGGGACACAAGGCAGGGGTCCAGCCAGAAGGACCTTTCCTGAAGAGCCGAATGTGCTGCCTGGCTTTTCTGTCAATGAAAACTGGCTGGGAAAAGTCATTCGTTGTGGAATGCAAGACACCATGCTCTCTTTCCCCCACCCCCTTTGGCAGATGTTTTTTTTTTTTTCTTTCAGTGCAAGAGGTCACTAATCAGCCCTTATAAAAAAAATTGTTCTAAGTTTCACTTAGCTGACAAGCGAAAACAAGTTTTCTTTTATGAATTCAGCAATGGCACTGAGGGGGAAAAAAAAAAAACACCACATTACAATGTGGCAAAGGCCAGAATCCAGCAATTCTTTGACTTTACCTTAAAACATCTGTATAAATAGTCCTGTTTCATGTTAGAAATTTACCTAAACAGTCCTAAACAAATCGAACTCTGTTTTACTTTAGAAGCGAAATGAAGTGCCATACACTCCCACCTACTCAACACATCTTCATCTTGCCAGATGAGGTAAAAACCCCAGGCCTAACCCCTTTTCATGGGGACCAGAGCCAGCCCCACAAATGTGGTGCCCCACTCGGGAGGACCTGCTTCTGGCCAATTACAGAGTAAGACTGATAGAAGATGAAAGAAGAAGCATGTATCTCCTTATCGCTCAGAGGCAGGGCTGATTCAGGCATAAACAAATTACTGGCAGAGGGGAATCATATTATGAGGCGCTCTGTCATCTTGGCCTGATGTCCCATTTCAAAAGAAAAAAGATGGAGTACATACTTCCAACACAAACTTTGTAGAGCGATAAGTCTAATGATAGAAACAGCTGACTAGGTGTCTTGGCCTGATAGAGACACTCCTGCAAGGACAAAGACATACAAAAAGTGCTTGCAGTATTTCGTAGTTTCAGAAAAAACAAGTGACCTCCATTAGGTAGAATTCTTCTACATGCAATTGAGAGCCTGGTCTGAGTTTCTCCTCAGCAGCTAACTACCCCAGTAAGCCGTGTGTTAAATTTTTCCCAAGTGCTAGAAGACAGGTAGTTACCTTGTTGCTGATGTTAACATTGCCAGGGGCTTATTATTATTGTCATGAGATGTTATCATTTCTTAGATATTTACAATGTGCCAGGACTATGCTGAGCATGTTGTATATATTTTGTCATTTATTTATTTCTCCCAATATCCTTAGGGGGGGTATGTATATTTCCCCCATTTTTAAGGGAAGAATTCCAGGATATTACCTCATGTGCCCACGGCCATGTGACTAGTAAGTGGCACAGCCAACTAAAAACCCAGTTGATTCCATGCTCTTCAGCACTAGATCGTACTCTCTCTGTTGCAGAAATGCTATACAGAATGGTCTAGTCTCTCTAAGGGACCTGCCTGCACAGAAGTTGTGCTCTACAACCAGTGAACACCTTAGAGGTACCGAGGGGCATTCTACAGTGAGATGAAACTTTTGAATATTTAATTTTTTCCAGATTGGCAAATACTTGAGATGCAAACAACGATCAGGCTGTGGAGAGCTTTTTGCTCTACCAAGTGCTCTGAATAGCCAGCCACGGGCAGCATAGCATCATGATTAAAGACAGATAAACCTTGCAGACAGACTGCCCGGGTCTCAATCCCCAGCTCTGCCACCTACTAGCTGTGTGACCTCAGGCATCTGTCTTCACCCCTCTGTGTCTAGTTTCTTTAGCCATGAATGAAGAGTAGGATATCCCATCTCATAGGATTGTGTCAGAGTTAGTGATTTATTAGATGCAAGGTGCCCAGTTTCTGGCACCGAATAAGCACTATGGTAAGGGTTTGTCATGAGTATATCCACATCATCTCCTGAGGCAGGTGCTATTTATACCTATTTTGTACACCATGAAATAGGGTTGTGACCCAGCCAGGGCCATGAGGTAAGCAGAGGATACCAGACATTTAATTAGGAAGAGCTCTTGATTTCTAATGCAGTGTTATTTCCATCCTACTACCCCACTTTTATTACTGTATTCATTCATTGGAAATCTTTCAAAGAAATATGCAAGGCAGTGAATTTAGCCTTTACATGACCAAAAAGTCCTTACCCATTTCAAGGTGGTGACAAGTGGGTAAGGGCACTCAGCATCTCCAAAAGGAGAGTAAGTCCCTCTGTTTCACTGTGTGCGTTATTTGATTTTCTGAATGCAAAACCTTCTCAATAGGCCAGACCTTATGCTCTTTAAAATGCTAAGGTCATCCCCACCAATTGGGGATGTAAGTGACGGAATACGGAGAACTTCCTTAAGCAGGAAGGACCTTAAGCCGTGATTTAAATAAAGAGGACACTGAAGAGAAAGAAATGTTCGGTGTTACTTGGTGTGTCTAGTTTTTTGGTTCGTTGAACAATATGCTTTGAAAAAGTATAAATGAAGAAAGAAATGAGGGAATGAATGAAAACTTCTGAAAATGCTTTCTTCTCCCTCCCACCTGGATGGTCCCAGTTTGTTATCCACTTAACAGCTAGGTTGTTGGTGTAATTTATTAAAGGGAAAACAAAACAGCATTGTTTGTAGAATAATTACTTATTTGGATTTGAATTTCATAATTCCAACTGTATCGGCCCATAATAAAAATGCTGAATTCCATTTTCTTTTGCCCAACCCTATCAATTAAGCTACAGATGATATGTAGCGATGTGTTATATATATCTAAAAATAAAATTCGTATCAAGGCACT
The DNA here is from genome assembly GCF_002201575.2 of Neomonachus schauinslandi. Lineage (NCBI taxonomy): Eukaryota > Metazoa > Chordata > Mammalia > Carnivora > Phocidae > Neomonachus > Neomonachus schauinslandi. The sequence goes on along the minus strand of NC_058416.1, from coordinate 19,731,735 downwards.
CTATGAGGAACCCACAGGTTTTGGCAATAAAATCTCCCTCGTGAAGCATATGCCTCAGTATTAAATGGCAGAATTTGTACCTTTTTATGACATAACAATACTTTCAAACAGTACAATTGTTACAGAAACAGACTGATTATCTATTTAGCTTAATGGCTTACAAATTTCAAACTGATTCAACAAGTCTCAATTGCCAGGCCATGAGCATTCTTTTAAAACCTCAGCTTCAGGGCGCCTGGGTGGCTCAGTTGGTTAAGTGCCCAACTCTTGATTTCAGCTCAGGTCATGGTCTCAGGGTCGTGGGATTGAGCCCCGCATCAGGCTCTGTGTTCAGCACAGAGTCTGCTTGTCCCTCTCCCTCTGCTACTCCCCTGCCCACTCTCTCTCTCTTTCTCTCTCAATCTCGAACACTCAAATAAATAAATAAAACCTTAATAAATAAATAAATAAATAAAACCTCAGCTTCAGTAGTTATGAGAAAAGAGTTGACCACTGCTGTACCCTTTAGACACATTTTATTTTTTATCTCATCTGCTAACCTCTCAAGTTATTAGACCTCCCCTACGGTAAAGCTCGAGTTTTTATACCCCACTTATTATTGAATTATTTTGTACTTCCTGTTCGTTTCATAATGAGTAAGCCAGAAAATATTATTGTACCCTAGGTTAATACACCTGAGCATCCGTGAAACAACCGAATTCCCCAAACAGGGTTACTTGAAAACATGAACACGAAGAATCAGCCACCTACTTGAAACTGCTTTCTCATGGCAGCTAATGATATAATGATATACTTTGCCAATCGGTTCAATGAAAGCCATTACAATATTACTCTAAGTGTAATCCAGGAGGCATATTTAGGATGAGATAGGCTGGGGATGAGGAGGCTGCTGTAGCCAGACAATCTTTTCTCGGATGGTATCAAAATAATTGCTCCAAAAAAGCATTTTTTTTTAAAGAAAAAAAATCCCTAGATGATAACAGCAAGTGGTAAAGTGACAGTTTCTGGGTATGTGTGAGGAATATACCACAAGGGTCATTTTTCTGAGAACACTAAGTCCTTCTAATATGAGTCCATGTTTCACAAAGGAAATGCCTCTTAATCACCATCGTCGCAAACACACCAAAACGTTTTTTTACACTTCGTTACCAAGGGGGTTTTACTAAGAAATGGCCCCTTTTCTTCTGTTCCACTGAATACTCAAACTGAACCTAGTGACACTGAAGACTCGTACAGGTCCTCCTCTGATTACTCTAGAAGTAAATACTTATATGTCAAGTTTCAACCTTAGTAGCGTATTTGGGATTGATGAATTCCTCAGATGACAAAGTTAGCCTAGGAAGAGGATAGTGGCTGTCTCCTCACAACTCGAATATAATTCTAAAAATGTCCTTTTCAAACTTGATTTTGCGCATTCTTTCAAAATGGAAATCTGTGCTTCTCACCGAAACTTATATCATTTTTCCAACCTTGAAATCCTATAAAAAAGGCGGACTGCTCTGCACTACCTTAATTTCTCTGAAGAGGGAGTATAAGCTCTAGCAAAGCAGAAAACTCACAAGAGCCCTATACCTATGCAACGGTATAAAAAAATCAGAATCATTCACATGCTGCCGTTTTGAGATAAAATAATTGAGCATTTAAAGCTACAAATTTTGCACCGCATTTTATAAAAGCTCTTACTCCTTTTTAAAGAGAGCACACTCCAGTACACAAATACACCCTGGGATAGTTGAGATCAAGGCTGAGAATCTCATGCTAGTGCTTGGAAATGTGACTTTATGTTCAGCTTAAGAATTCAGTGCAATTTATTTAAAAAACAAAACAAAGCAAGTGTCTGTCAACAGCCTGACAGAATTTAATCTGCCTTAAGAAAATACAACTTTGCTATTTTTGAAGAGACTCTTCATTCCTTTTAGGGTTATTGCCACATATTCTGAGAGAATCTTACTTAGTCCTCCAAGTTCTCCCAGATTTTGATTTATGTCTTTCAAACAAAAACTTTACAATTGTTTGAAATCAGGAAAACACACCTTGAAAACGCAGAAATCGTCAGTGCTCAGGAAAAAAAAAATGAGAAAACTTCCCTATGTTAGAAAATAAAACGAATGGTTCAATCAATGAAATACCCGGAAGTTGAAAAAATGGTACCTGACCAAATATTAAGCCCAGCATCTATATTATTCCAGAAACAAAATAAACTCACAGTCAAACCACACGCTGCAAAACAAGTTTTTATAATTTCAGAATGCATGCAAGCCTCTGACAATTCTCTCTCTAGGTAAAGCAGCCTTACAGCTTCTTGGATTCCTTAATAATTAAACCACTCAGACGGCGGAGTCCAAGACTTCACACCAAAATATACTCTTCAGTGCAAGTGATAAAATAAGGTTCCAAATAACAGTTTCCTGAAACGTATTTCTCCTCTCTTAACAAATGAGGCCAGTTTTATACTAAATGCTATTGTTCCAGTTGTTGAAAGCTTAAAAGTCCCGATAAATCTTAGCAGGTGAAATATCGAAAACTTGGTTAAAAATAAAAATACACACGTGGGTTGGGGGAAGAGATATCACGCACACCATCTTAGAAGAGCTTGCTTAGTAGAATAATCAGACAAAGGGGGCCGGGAAGGCATGTCTATTGAGGAGGAAACTAGGTGGTTGTGTCTCATTTGAGTGTTTGACACATGTATCTTTTCATTTGTAAAGATAATCATAGAAGAGCTCACAAATACGCAAACCTTTCTTCTATAGTTGACTTTTGTGTTTTTCTTCTCCCTTACATTTCTTCCCACTTTATATTTAAAATATACACACCAGAGGTCATCCTTTTAAGGGGAGAAGGAATAGATCTCATAACAGAGAGGATGATGGAAGAGAGATTTCATTATTCCAAAATCCCAAACAAAAATACAGAAATCTTGTAGCAAACTGAGAGATTGGAATGCCTAATGGTACATATGTTATATATTTGTATGACTCTCATATGCTTTTTGAGACATTCTTAATAGAATAAGAACCCCCAATAAAAACTTTAAATACAGAGATTCTCCTATATTTGTGTCATAACCAGCAATTCATAAAAAAAGCATAACGTCCATAGCCTCCAACTGCAGTGGAGACGGTAAGATTGGTTTTCAAAGAAAGAATGTATATGCTGAACTTCTGAAGCCGTTGGTTTAGTAAATTCAGTATTAACTGCACAAAAATATATGTTCTCTGTGATGAACATTTTCTCAACTTTCAAGGTGCTCCCCAGGGTCATGTTACCTAGTCTGTGTAAATTGTGTGAATAGTACTTTTGTCCTATTGGGGATGATTTAATTGTATTATACTTCATCTCTTTTCTGTCTATACATTTTCATAACTAGTAAGCATAATTTTAATATCTGAACTTTATATTTCAATATCTTTAGTTGGAGAATGGGCACACTAAGTTTAAAGTTAACTATTGTGAGCTATCCAAAGATTTTAATGTAAACACCTATAGTTATACTTTTTCACAAAGGATCTACCTCCCCAGGAATGAACATTGATGAGGCCCCTCCTTTTATATCCTATCACATAATTGGCTACTCTAGAATTTCCTGCAAAGGAGGGTGTCCAGGTGGCTGACGCTTAGTTCATTTTAAAACTAATATAAATTTTATTTTAACAAAAGTTGTATTATCCCTCAAGTTAAAATTTTGCTGACATGTAATAGCATCACTGTGATTTATGATCAATTTCAAAGTGATGGGGGAAATGATGTTTTCAATCATATGTAATTTCTGAGCCTCTAAGAAGGAAAAAAATGATTACCAACTTCTCTTTTACATTGTGATTTCCTCAAGCATTTAAGAAAAAAGGTTTTTTCACTAAAAATATTTTAAGGTATGAACTCTACATCATTTTTGAAACCTTCAAATAGGAAGTTTTTTATATAATGTAAAAGGCACAGGACACTTAATGCCATCAACATTATCCAACTTTTCCTGATATTCCTAATAATATCTTCTGTAAAAGAAAGTCTCATTTAAACCTTAGGATTTTATTTTAAGAATTCTTCTGTTAAGAAAATTGGTAAGCCTGGCATCTCATACACATTGAATTTTTATTTTTCAAGCCTACCTAATGATTAACTCATTCCAAAGTTTCTTGGAGTGCCCAAATCTTATTTTAGAATCTTTACTATCATAGACATTGTTGTCTTAGGATCCATGTGTCCAAAATTATCTCTGACCACCTAATACAAAGCTTGACAGATCTATGTGATTTTGAAAACAATAAGCAAACAAAGAAAAAACAACTGTAATTTAACATTAAAAAAATAGACTTTACTGAAAAGTTCAGTTTGGAAAAATCACTGGAGACAAGACAGGTCATAAGCTACTTCTAAGGATAAAACTTCTTATTTCTAGAGAAATCTGAGTTCCAAGGATTCCAAATGGGGAAGACAGTGACTGTCACTGAAGTTTCAAAACTCAATTCGAAGTGAAGACAAATTCTACCCATGTTTTCGAAGTAGAATGGTTATCGTTGTTAATACTTTCTGGTTAAATGCATGTCATTTCACATTCAAATTATAAGAAGATGGAGGTTTTATGTGTTTCCGTATTGGTGGGCACAATAAAGTTCCCAAAAGACCATGTCTTTGTGCTTTTAATGTGTGTTCAGAAAAAAATATTTTAGAACAGCACAATGTGAAAATTTTTTGCTTTCTAGATTTTAATGCCTCCATGTAAATGTCTAAGAATTATGGATCATTTTCCCCAAAAATGTGATTTAATGGGTGTATTTTTCTCTGCATGAGTTCACGATTCAATATGTATGACGATTCGGCTATACAAAGAGAAGAAATCTGCTGGAAAGAGCAGTAAAGTTGCAAAATGTTACGTTTAAGATCTAGGATTTAAAGAAGAAATCCAAGACATAGAAATCAAACCAGAAGTTCACGTGCAGATCCAAGAAATCAGACAGGTGAAATAAATTCTGGCGTCAACAACAACAAAAAAAACAAAGCTTTACCATTAAACTCTCATCAAGAGATGAGGGCTACAAGAAACTGGTATGTGACTGAAAAGAACATACTACAGTCTGAACAGAGAACACGAAAATGTTCTGCAGTACTAAGCAAGGCTCTTGTGGGCAATTAGAGAGTTGTCATTTCACACAGCCTTTCCTTTAAAGAAACATCACTCTAGCCCTAACTACAGGCCTCTGTGGTCCAGGGGGACAGACTTCCTTCCCTCCACTGCGCCTGAACAAGGCGACCCCTCAGGATGGTGCTCCCGCCACCCTATCACTGTCACGCTTCCACAGTGACTCGAGGTCTCTTAGAGGCTGTGCACAGCACAAACACATTGAAGGATCCTGCCAGATCCATGGCATGATGTTGGGCCAGGCTTATGTTTCCTCTCTCCCACAGATGCTGCAGTATTTTCAAAAACAGGGCCAGGCAAGCGCCTCGCTCTCATTTTCTGTGAAGATCCAGCCTAATGGCGACAGAAGAGGTCCAGCCTCTGTCTTCTGGTAATGCCATAAATAATATCTGATTACAGATGTTACAGTTTAAATTTTCTTTGTTTTAGGTTAAGGAAGAGAAAGGGCCCATGTCGAAAAGGAAAAAAAAAAGTGAGTTGACACAACAGATTGTGACAGATTTATTACTATTTATCATGGTAAATATGTATCGAAGAAAACATATAAATGTCTTTATCTAGTCATAATCACTCCAAAGAAAACCTTTAATAGCCCCAATTTCTTATTATTTGTAATAAAACCATTCACACATACTGAAGCAAGTTTTAGGAACTACCTCTTATCAGATTTATATTCATAATTTTTATTTGAGCTTAAAAAAAGAGTAAACATGGCAGAGGTCTAAAAATATGAAAATATGGGTCTACTGGGGCAAACGTGCTACAGTGACTATTGCGGACCCTCTCTTTAGATCAAATTAAAACATATACTTTGTGTGTAAATAATAAACAATCCAATAAATACAACAAAGCTAATATAAACTAAGTAAAATTGTGATTAAAACAGAGCTGAGATTTTTTTCCAAGTTGTAACAATAAATAGACGATTGGATTCTAAAATCGACCAAACTAAGTTACTCTTTTTTGCTTAAAAAAGAAAAAACAAACAAAAAAAACAAGGATAAAATTTCCATTTCAATTGAATTTTCCTCCTTGTCTTTCCAAAAACAGGCTCTATTTACAAAATTGTTCCTTAAAGACCATTAAAACATTTAGCCAAGATAAATTCTCTAAGAAGAGTAAATCCTGAACTGACCATCGAAAGCCAAAAATTAAATAATACAAACTAAATTTCCAATTCCAGATCCAATGGGAAGAAAGGAAAGATACTTTTATATTTCTAAGCATCTGACAACATATCAACAACACACAAACTGTCTAAATAGCAGAGAAAAAACTGTGTCAGTGAAATTTTCTATAGTGGCCAGTTAGCTCTAGGGTAATACTTAAAAATTTACAATGAAGTAGCAGAAATTATTGTTGACAACGATTAAGCAGATAGGTAATATCTAATGTCACACCAAAACACTCCTTAGAAATTGTGTAGATTTCTGCATAATTTTAGTATTGGAAAAAACAAAGTTTATTGGACCCTGAGGCATAAATAAGGTTCTATAGTTTTAAGTTTTCCACGGCTCCTATGGCAAACAGCTATTCTATCATTTCAGAAGAGTCAAAGTCCACTTATTGTATTCAATAATGTCCATATTAGGTTCAGTCATGTTTAAAATGTAAACAGCTGTGAGGAATATATCATTTGAAGTTGTCATAAAAGCTATTAAAAGCTAAAGTTTCATCTACATTAAATCCACCACAAACTCCAAGCTTAAAATATGCTTATAAAAACCTGAGGGAATATTAGTCAATTTCAATACAGCATAGAAGTTTAAAGAATAAACCACTGAGTACACTTTTTAAGTGACTTACTGGTAGTCTAAAGTGACTATTTTATACGCTATTGGCAGTTTTATTTACACAATATTTTTCTATATTTATGGATAATTTTGTGATGCTTCTTCAACATTACCAAGTCTATGATAACCAGCATACAAAATTTGTGTTTCTTTCCTGATAAAGACTCACTCTGATATATTCACTTAATAATTTTTTGGATGAGCTGAACTAAAAATCAAGTCAAATACACAGGTGTTTGGGTTAATCTAATCTTAGCACATTTGCAAAACCTATTATTCTCCTAATTCATTAAAAATGAAGTAAAACTAATATGTGAGCATTGATTAGTAATATATTTTCAGAAACCCAAATATCATTTTATTTTAGAGAAGAAGAACTTAACAATAGGGCTCATTAGCATTCTTTTCAAAGAATACTAGTGCCCTACAGAACACAGAATTAAATTAAATTAAATCAAAACTGTGTATCCTATACCTGTATCTATCTCACAGGAAGGAAGGAAGAAGGGAAAAAAAGAAGAGAGGAACTCATATTTTTATTCTACGTAAGGAGGAAATCGTTAGGAAAAGACTGTTCTAAACAAAATTAAATAAAACCATCTTAGGAACTCAGATTGGAAAATATATGTAAGAATTGAAAATAAACATATCTTATTTAGTTGTGATCACAGCCACCTTTTGCTGCGTTGGAGACTGGAGGGACCTCAGCAAGCGCCTGAGTACAGCTCCAGGTATTAAAAAGACCCAGAATGCTCTTGGTTACAGCTGTTTCTTCTGGTTGTCACCTGGTATTCCAGACACAAATGGCTACTGATGCGGCTACCTCTGAAGCTTTTATTCAGTCACCTCTCTAGAAAATAGAGACATTCTCTCTGCACTCTGGGCTGAAACCCATGTAAATTTTTCCTAAATCCTCTCCACAAATCTCCTTTCGCATGCAAATCCATAAATCATCATAATACCGACAAAGAATTTAACCGACAGATGAAACTAATACTCATTCTCTGTACAGGTAAAAACTCCTCGAACTTCAGGCACCTTTTCAAGGCTCTCTTCAGAGCTTAACCTGCTGAGTATCAACACAACCACCCAGTCTTCCAGGATATGCAATTAATCACTCCAACGTGGGTCAGGTGGCTGGAAGTGCAGGTCATTCCTACCTCATCCACATTCTAGATAAACGTGCTGCTCTGGCTCATGGCACCTCGTTACTCCCCTCTCCCTCACATCAATGCGAAACAGAACAAAATAAACACTATACAAAAGCAGAAACAAGCAGTACTTACTGAGGATGGCAAACCTGGAGGAACTTTTCGAACTTTCTTTGTCTGCACCTCTGAAAGAAAAGGAAGAGGCGGTGAGGTCCCCGCACGCCCATTTTCCTAACTAAAACAGATTACACCACGAAGCCATTTAGATTAGACCAGATTTTCTTAAGTCGTTACCTTAGCAAAATGTCAGTACCGCTATCGTATTTTATCCTGGCAGACATCAAATTCTGCCTTTTTCATAAAAATCAAGATATTTAACTTTTTTTAAGCTTTGATTTTTTTTTTAAGTTGCCTTATATGGGCAGCCAAGAGAAAACAAGAAATAAGCATACACCAAAATAGTTCTCTAGCTACTAGAAGTTGTTAACATACCCATCCAATGTACTACTGGGGAGGGGTGGTCACGAGCCTGACATTTGAGGAAAATTTTATGGTTTTGGAGGGTGGGGTGAGGGTAGGGTGAGAAGGGTGGTATTAAAAGAGAGAGGAAGAAAGAAAAAGACTACTAATAATCACTCAGGCATTCAAACGGAGGAATACCTTACCCATGGCACCACCGTGAAGAGGCCTCCTTCGGGGGTTATTGCTAGAATACTGATAATACTGGGAGCCAGGTTTGGTGGGCGACAGGGTTCCTGGGGTGCCCATATCCATGTCACCTCCAAGGAGACTCTGCTAAAAGGTTAAAAAGGGAAAACAAACATACAAGGTTAGTTTTTCACATTCACCACCCCCCAACTGATTGTTAGTACTTAAACCAACGCAATAAACAAAACAGCATCTGCTAAGCTGTAACAATTACAACACAACCGAACAAAAAGAAAAGCAGTCTAAGAAGCTAGCCCAAAGTCTGTGATTTTTTTTTTTTAATTCTTTGCTTTTGAGAGGGAGGTAGAAGGTGATTCTCTTTAAACAGTATTTTCATCTTAAGACAACTCACATTTTAATTTTTTAAGAAGACGGCATTTATGTAAGACTCGTGTTTTTTTGTTGTTGTTGTTGTTTTTTCTTTAATCTACACTTAGGCTCCTATCTGGGAACTATTCATGCCCTTCCTTCACAAGAACCCAGGGAGAATCTGATTTTTCGGATGCACACAAAACTTGCCCTGGCTGCTCCCACTGGGGGTGAGTGCAGAATGCTCCACTCAACTGAGGACTCTGCCTCTCTCCATCGGCACAGCATTACCCTCCACGGATTTACACAGCACCCACAGAAGAGAAAATGCCAGCAGAACCGGGAGTAAATTCAAATCTCACACTAACTTCCAAAATCATAGAAATAGGAGGCATTCTAAGCTAACAGGAACAAATTAAAGGACATTAGAAGGCCCTCTTGAGGACTACTGGAAGCTAAAACACATCCCCACAGATTAAACATTTACCTGAGCACTAGAAAACTTCCACAAATATCATTAACTTATCACAGTGTGATAAATTACTAAACTTTCAAAAATGATGACACACGAAAGATTCTATAATAATATTACATTTTCTAAAAACTACATAAAAACTTACCCATAATATATAAATCGCCTGATTATACTCTGCATTGAACACATTGTTCTTTTAATTAGCCTGATATGCAAGAAAACAAGTGTAGATACTACCATTTATATTAAGAACAAATTTACTGTTTAATAAAGAAATTTTAAAATTAAGTACTAAAAAATCTAACTTTATCGTTACTTGTAATCAACTTTTACTGACTGAACTAATTACTGTCCTTGATAAAGTACAGAATGTGTTTTCCCTAATCTAAATTCTAATCACCATGTCACTCACAACAGACTTAGGGATGCTTCACTAACACACTATTCACATGCAAAATACTCTAAATAGGCCAATTATGACTCTGCCCCTGTTCCCTGGTTAACCCGCTGAGAACTGAAAAATTTCACAAGGCAGTCACCAACTAAAACAAAGAGTCCTTGTTTTAAATTAAGACAGTCTTTTTGATTCCTAAATAGCTCAACAAAGTGGCATGTCTTCTAGTGAAAGCAGTTGGTCAAATATGACCCATAAGCTGGAAAATCAAAAATTCAAACCTCCCCTTTCCAGTGCCATATAGCTAAATATCATAAAGAGAACCTCTCTATTCCAAGGGATTTTTGTGAGTGCTGGATGAGTAATATATAAAGGACTAATCAGCTACTGACAAGCTTGCCTTCACTGATTCCAGTTTCAGACTTTTCCAAGGGATACACAACAAACATTACTTTAAAATAAAACTTCAAGGGATGAGATTTTAGGTTTGCGGCTCATTTTGAGCAAAAACTCATTGTGAGTATCTTCATATTTGCCACATCAATACCAGATAAAGCCAGATTATTTACCAGATAAAAATCTGACATCCGCATGCTCAATTACTGCCTATTCCGAACTTAAGATATCCAAATGCTACCCAATGACAAACTAAAATATAGAGCTCTTTGTAATAGTTTCCTACAAATCAGGAATCCAACAGCTCACCATCAAATTATTTATCGTTTTATAAGTGGCATTCAACAATTTTAGAACCTCAGCCTGAAATTTCACTCTTGGTAAACCTTATTAACAAAATCTGTGTTTAAGCCCAAGTTTTCTTTGAAATTTCCATCAAAAAAGCTGTGGAATGATTTAAATCACAACCTCCTCACAGTCTGGTAAATTTACAAATAAGCCTTTCTTTCAGGAGAAGAGGAGTTTGAAGATGACATTATTGAAAACTTTGTATTTTAGACAGACATTACTCCTCTTTCTTCACTTATCTTTTCCTCAAATAATACAAAATATTCAAACAAGACTGAGCAGATATGTTGAAATTCTTGCTTGTCTCCTTAATGAGCTTAACCATTGCTTAATTCTTGTTGGTCCTGGTGGCAAAGGTTCTCACTCCCAAGAAAGTAGATGCATTCAATAGGTCAACATAAAAACAAACACGCTTGCTTTACTGTGCTTTAGCAGCATTCACAACAGAGCTGTGAAAAATGGAAAATGATAAATAGAAGATCGCTCACTGGCTGTGGCTGACCTTACTGTTGTTAATTTAAAAGAAAATCATTTCACGGGCCAGTTGTAAATAAATCATGCACCCAACGCTTGCATGTGAGCCACATGAACTATGTATGGATCGTGACAGAAGACCAAGACCAGATAGCACTTCCACACATGTAGAGGGCTCATGTTGATCTTTTTCATTTCTTCTCTTTTTCACAAAGCACGTTCCTGTTTCTTTCTTTTTAGACCTGTTTGTTCCTTTTTCTTTTTTCTCTCAGACAATAGAATCATTCTTCTAGAGCAACAAAAATAAGCGTTTCCTCATACTTAAGGGGGCCCTAATCACCCCCCTAGGGAAAACTAAGATAAAAATATATGTGTTCCTATTGGAGAGTATACTTGTAAAATGAACAATAACCATTTACTATTGTTTGGCCTTTACGTCACACATTTAACTCTCTTAGCAATGAGAAAGAGGGAAAAAAAAATTCCACTGGCTAAAAAAACCTGAGTTTATGAACTTAGAAAATTAATGGCATTCCATTTATTAAGGTAAATTGAATATGGCACAAAATGGATAAGGCATTCATTTACATATGAATTCACCTGCATGAATATATATACATCTGTGTATATATATAAAGACAAATTTTTGCTTAATAAAAGTTGTTTGGAAGCTAAAGTCTACTTTCAAAATGGGCCAATTCGTCTTTGCCTTCAATAAGATTGTAAAGGTTTCAGGGTTTCCGCATTGTGCAAGTTCATGCTCTGCGGTTATGCTGGGTCCCAGTACGGAGCTGCCTGAGTCTGCCAGGAAACACTGGAAGCAAGATGTGGCATCTCGCACAGCTAACCTGTAAATCTTAAACCCATAGTTTAGCATTTTGTGTAACTGTCTGCAATGTGATGAGATGAGCCCTTCCCCTTCTTCACTCCTTATTTTCTTCCAAAGACAAACAATCTTAAGACTTAAAATACCCTAACCAAAAAAATAGAATCTGCTGACTTTGTTAACTGGGTTTAAATATTTTGGGGCCCACCCCCCCAACAACCAATCTTTCAACAAAAAGTCCCACCAGAGCCCCTCAAATGCCAAATGCAGCACTCTGTGAGGGTCCATTTCCATTAATTTTTTTTGTTTGTTCTACATCAGATCTGGGTCTCAGTCTAACACATTCTCAACTACTGCCCCAATTCCTTCTGGGTGGGGGGGAGCATTTTAACATCCTTGATCAACCATTGAACTTTGCTTATGCAACCAAGAATGCAAACCATGAATTAAACTTGAGTAACAGAAAAGCAGCATATATCTCAAATTAGATTTATAACTGAATGGTAATCAAAAATAGAACTCACTGCTTCGAGCTTAAATTATCAACTTTTTTCTTGTTAAACTAAAATCATCTTGCTCTGAACTATTATTTCATTTCAGTCAGCACTTTAAATGTAATGGGTGGGTGGTACATTTCTAAAAAGGAAGATTATATTTACCCTTAATTATAGATATGAGTGAGATCAGAATACGATGAATGCTGCTTTTTGGCTTATAATTAATTCATCTAATAGGTGAATGACCTTGAATTTCAGAGTTGGAATCTGGGAGGGGGGAGCTAAGAAGTAGGAGAAAAAAATCATCTCTGGGGAAAAGCAAATGTGCCCCTGGTTTCTTAGAGCTTTCTCTGATTTTGCGTCACTCCCATTACGTTGTGATCCGATATCAGACACAACATCTTGGGGGGATGTTGTAGAACAGAGAAAAGCAGTCTCAGATGAAACCAGATTAAGCTCCTTTTCTGAACTATTGCCAAATGCTTGTGAGTCTAATTCATGTTTGGGTATTCTAGTACTCACACAGCTGCAATTCTATTCTTTCATCACAAACCTAAGTGATGTATAGTGGCTTTGTATGGCGAACTGACTCCATAAAGCCAGGAATTTTGGAAGGCTTTACGTTAATATGGAAATAAAATTCTGAACCACTATAAAACTTATGAATGCTGGATATTTGTATGGGTACCTAATAGACTTTGCAGTACTAAGTGCAAAATACACATCGAGCAAAATTACCAATTATATTTGTTTAAAACACATTTTTTAAAAAAAAATCGCAATTGAGGTCATTTCTACATAGTGAATTCTGCACAGAATCGGGTTTTCAAAGACACTGCTGAATAAGATTCCTAACAGCCATGGGGAAGTTTTTGCAAATCCCTGTCGAATAGCTGCTGCTGAATTTGCCATTTTGACCACAGAAGGGCCATTGCTGACTTACTATAGTAGCAGGAGGGGGCGATAATTTTGCTGCTGTTGGCACTTACTCTGCAACCCAGAATATATCTCACACCAAAGGGCAATGAAGAACACAATATTTCCACCTGTCCACTTTTGAACTTCAAAGCTCAAAACTGAAGGTCAGTCTTTGGACAGTCTCTATTCCCAATAGCTGAAGGTCTAGGAATGCACCTCTATAGTTTATTTTGAGTTCTGTCTTATGCTTGGTTTCAACAAAAGAAAACTCTGGAAACTCACATAAGATGGCAAGGATAACTTTCATAATCAGGGACTTAACAGATTGTCATCGTGCTGCAGAGAAATGTAAATTATCGAAATTATCATTTAGCAAAGATTTTCTTTTAGGGACTTTTGGTCAGTGCTTTTTATTTCTACTCTGAGTGTGTAGTGCACATTGTAACAAGTCAGAAGTAGAATCCAAACCTCTTGGGGAAAGAGAGAGGGCTTTGAGGTCAGACAGATCCCACTGAACCCTAGCTCAGAGGCATACAGGCATCCTGACTAAGGGTTAGTTGTGCAACTGCTCTAAACCCTATTTTCCTCCTCTGTAAAAAGGGAGTAATGAAAGCCCTACTACAGGGGTATCAGGAGCAGATGAAACAACATATGTAAAATGTCCAGCAGAGCTGGCGTCTAGCACATAGTTACCCTCCTTCCTATGTCCCTACAATTCATAGTCCCATGTCCCAATCTACTGATGACTACTTAAAAGATTTCCCAAAAGCTGTGAATGATTCATTGGCAGTGAGATCATCTACTCTACTTTGAGATAAAAAGTATACATTGAGATAATAATTTTGAAAAGTCAACATAAAAAACTGAAAAAAAGCCAAATCTGTGGGCCTACATAAACAGTGATGATAGCCTCATGGCCTAGAGCTACGCTGGCAACAAGAGATGGCTAGTTTTGATCCATATTGAAGAAAGAAACTGGCCAACAATCAATCTGGATAATTTCAGCTAGTAGCCATTTTCCTGGAACTGCCACAAGGATTATTTCAATGGCTCATTTAATTTTGTTTTTGCAAGCGTGAGCAAATATTACAGTTAATTCCACTATATGTGAGACCAAAACTAGTCACACTACGTATTGTACAACTAGGTATTTAAAAATAAGACATGTATTTGATAAAATTTTATTAATCATGTGATGTTAAATAAATTCAAATTCTTACCACTGCATTAGCCACTGATGAATAGCTCAAACAAGTTCAATATTGTTTTTCTCCTTGCAAGGCCAACTACAGGCATTTTATGTGATATTTATCAAGTACTATTTAAAAAAAAACCCGTATTGCCCCATGACATGACAAAAAATAAATGAATGCACGTCACAGTTTTGGCTGGGAATTTGCATAACCTCCAAAGCATTCAATTGACCTTGGACAAAATGATTTATTTTTGTAGTGATTATATTTCACCAAACATTAAAAATTCAAGTATATTGTCTTTTCCTACAAAGAAACACAACACCTTATATTTAAATGTTATAATGTGATGCAAAGTTGCCATGGTAACTATTACTTAATGTATAGCCGAGTAATAGTCAAGCAAAAACTCATGCATTTTGATATGGAAATTATAACTGCCCAAGGGTTGGCAAGATTTATGCATTCACCTATTTGACTACCTCTCAAATAAAAAAAAACAACAATAACAACAAACAACATTTATTGTATACAATAAAGTGAGGAGGTCTTTCAGTGGTTTCTGAAAATCCATCCTGGAATCCCAAGTCATCTATTACATATTAAAAAGAGGATTTTTATTTGTTAGTGAGAAGGTAGATATTTAGCCAAAAGAAAATAGGAAAGCAATCAGTATCCTACCATAAAAATGGATTTGAAGAAATCTTATATAAACAATATAGAATTTAAGATAACTACCTTCTTTTCAGTTTATGCTCCTTCTCAGTTCAGGAAGTTTATTTAATATATAATTTGATACGTGTGCTATAATCACTACTTGCCTTAAAATGTTTCTCTTTAGCAATTTTGTTCCAAAGTAAAAATAGAACAATTTGAATAAGACCTGTTAACATACTGGGGAATTAGCACCACTTCTCCTATAAATATAAACATGTGGCTATAATAAACATGTTGAAAAGTATATTTGGCCAGGTTGCTATTTTAGTAAAATAAAGCAGTATCAAAATGTCACATGTCAGTCTTCTTCATATTGGATGGGGAAGGTTCCATTTCAAGCTTGTTGTAAATGCTTTCCTCTCTAGTAAGGATTTATAAAAACATTTTTATGTTGAGACTGTCCTCGTGGAGGACAGGATCCGGGATCTCCCGTCTGCTTACCCAGCACCTCTCACAGCTTCTCAAGTAACGTCTAACGGCCAACGTATAATTTTTACTAAAATAAAGTATCCCGATAACTTTCTGAACTTGTATATAAGGTGACAAGCCTACCACATGACAGGAGGAAACTGAGGTTATCTGGAGAAGCAGTGAATGTATGATGGAATCTTCAAACCATCATGAAATGCTTTACGTTCTGACTATCCTTCCAAAGCTGGGCATGGCCTCCTCCTTGAAGTGGGTCGGCTTTCAATGTGCATTCAGTTTAACTCCCAAAGAGCTCTCTCTTGAATACATGGCTTATCAAGAATATGTGGCCAGGAAGGCCGAATGAGTTTATATGCTAGTTAAAAGGGAAAATGCTTATTCATAGCTGAACTCCCTATTGTGCCCAGCACAGAGACCCGCTATGGCAAATGCTCACTAAATATCGAAATGAACACAGAACTATCGCTATTAATCAAATTGAGGACTTAACCAGCTATTCTGTTGGGTTGGGGTTTTTTTTTTTTTAGTTTTTTTCTAGCACAGATGTATTCCATTAGTTCTTCCAATTACTGTTGCTGCTGATAATAATAAGAGTAGTAATAGTGGAGGAAGGGCGAGCAGGAACTTGAAGTAAGACCAGGGATAAAGCTACAGCTATCACAGCTCAGTGCCTGTGAAGAGCCAAGCATGGCTGCAGGTTCTTTCCACACTACCAAGGCCGAAGATCTGGCCGCCACCGGACCCACGGGGACATTCAGAGTGGGCATGTGGCCCGACCAACGGCACACACGTAGGTGGCAACCCACACAACCAGGACGAGAACTCCAGTTACGTCTGACTTCAAAGCCCATGCTTGTCCTCCATCCCACACGCTCCCTCCCTCTGTTCTGTGCACTTGGGTTTGCTTGCCCTCACTCTGACCGTCAGGAGGAGTCAATCTGTTTTTCTTCAGTTCATCCTAACACCAAAAGCTCATCTCTCACATTTACTCCAGAGGAGCCTCTAACTCAGTAGATGAGGACAGGCCCAGACGTGAGTACCACTTTTTTTTTTTTTTTTTAAGATTTTATTTATTTATTTGACAGAGAGAAAAACAGCAAGAGCAGGAACACAAGCAGAGGGAGTGGGAGAGGGAGAAGCAGGCTTCCCGCTGAGCAGGGAGCCCGATGCGGGGCTCGATCCCAGGAGCCCAGGAGCCCAGGATCATGACCTAAGCCAAAGGCAGATGCTTAACAACTGAGCCACCCAGGCGCCCTGTGAGTACCACTTATCTCCTGGATAACCTTGGGCGGTCTGTCTAACCTCCGCAGGCCTGAGGCTCCTTGTCTGGGGGAAATGGTATTACTATTCCTACCCAGTGTAAGAACTAACCTAAATAATATAAAGTGCTTAGCAAAGTTCCTAGCACTTACTCAGGCTTGGTTCATCAAGAAGGAGTATTGTTATATATGCGGTATACATAAAGTATCTTACTATAAATTAATACTATATATTATATAACATTTACGTAAGTCAGAATGGAACATGATAGATTACTGGATATAAGTAATACACAGGCATATTACACGTCGGTAACAGGCCAAGGAAGTGTTAGACTGTAAAACACTAAACCCTCTTGAACAACAGAAATCTCAGTTCTTGAGTCTGAAACTTCCACTGCCCTTGCTTCTGTTGTCTGCAGCCCCTGGCCATTCATTTTTTTTTTTTTATTATTTCATATTACTCTTTATTTTTTAAGTTTTTATTTTAATTCCAGTGCAGCTAACATACAGTGTTATATTAGTTTCAGGTGTACAATAGAGTGATCCAACCCATCCATACATTACCCAGTGCTCATCACGACCAGAGCACTCCTTCATCCCCATCCCTTATTTCATCTTGCCGTTTGTGTCAGATCTTGATTTCCACAATGTGGTCAAGTGTCTTCTCCAATCAAGTTCAAATTCTTTTTTTTTTTTCCTTTCCTATTTTGTTGTTATTTCTTTTTGCCCCCAACCTTCTCGCATTTCAGTTCACTTCCTTCTAGACTTTTCCTTCTATCTCATCTGAAAACATTCATCTGCTGTAACATTTCTCATCTTGTATGGCAAGTGTTCATGCTTCTGATTTATCCCTTCTAGTCTGGGGGTTCCTCCAGGGCAGAAAGTGAGCCTCAATCATCTTTGTATTCCTGGCATCTAGCACAGTAGGTCTAGTCATAGTGTATCTTCAATAAATGCCAACTGCATTAATTAGTTAATTCATAAATTGATTGTTGACTATGCCTACATGATAACAGTGGTTACTGTCATGAAGATAATGTCCCCATCTCTATCCCAGC
The DNA here is from genome assembly GCF_002201575.2 of Neomonachus schauinslandi. Lineage (NCBI taxonomy): Eukaryota > Metazoa > Chordata > Mammalia > Carnivora > Phocidae > Neomonachus > Neomonachus schauinslandi. The sequence goes on along the minus strand of NC_058416.1, from coordinate 19,713,647 downwards.
AGATATATAACTCCTACACTTGTATATTCAGTCTTGCCCTTAGCTTTCCTCCTGTGCCTCTGGAGTGGTTTTCTAAAACACCACCTCCCGAATGCTTCACAAAAAAACCCTAAAATTTAATCCTGAATATATGAAAGACTAGACAAACCTTTCCGACAAAACTTCTGCTACTTCCTAATTATTCTCTCAGCCCTTTAAAATAAATTAGAACAGTCAGAATTGGGGCGCCTGGGTGGCTCAGTTGGTTAAGTGGCTGCCTTCGGCTCAGGTCATGATCCCAGGGTCCTGGGATCAAGCCCTGCATCGGGCTCCCTGCTCGGTGGGGAGCCTGCTTCTCCCTCTCCCTCTGCCTGCCTCTCTGCCTACTTGTTCTCTCTATCTCTCTGTCAAAAAAATAAATAAAATCTTTAAAAAAAAAAAAAGAAGAAGAGTCAGAATTTGTAAAGTCTGTGAAGAAATTAGCTGTATGTTTGTCTAAACGCACACACAATGGTTGACATTTGGCTGAAAAATGGGTGAACTGCCCTGGATATGTTGTTTTCCAATATTTTTATCATTCATCCAGCTTGGGTAATGCAGGCTCTACCTGGGACAAATAGATTCAGTGACATCACACACCTCCAGTAGAAAAGACACTGCAGGAAAGAGGATGGAAGACATAGCAAGGAACAGAGGGAAGGACTGTGGGGAGTTCTGAAGAGGACAGTTACCCTGGGGAGCATAGTATATAAAACAGGCTGGAAGTCTTGACGTGATATTTAGCACTGGGATTCTAATTTCATAACTATGGATAACTGGCTGGGTCAGACAGGTTCAAAAGATAGTAGGTGCTCTATGCAGTTTTGTGGACTTCTGGCCACAGAAATGGCCATAGTAGACTGGAGACAGAAATAACAGAATCAAGGCAATGACTTAGGAACTGAGCTTCAACACGATAAAAAAATTTGGGGTATATTTCTTCACAGGAAGTGATATGACCTAAACATTCTTAGACTATTCATGTACCAGTTTGTCTGAAATCTTCTGACTTGGCTACCGCTTCCAAAATGGCACCACTAAATACTAAGAACATCCTTCTAAGACAGAGGTCATTAAATATCTTCTTAAAGGGCCAGACAGTAAATATTTTAGTCTTTGCCAGCCATCTGGTCTCTGTTTCAACTACTCAACTCTGCGGTGGTGGTGCTAATCAGGCATGTATGGTATGTAAATGAACAGGTGAGGCTGTGTTCCAATAAAACTTTATTTATAAGAATGGCTGTGAGCTAGATTTGGCTCCAGGCCATAGTCCGCTGACCCGTTTTCTAAGATGAAGACATAGTGTTTCTTAGGACACATGTTCAAAACTCAATTATTTTGCCATGGTGGAAATGTCATGAAATTTCCTGGATGCTGTCTTCACCCATTATTCTCCCCGCCTGTCACCCCAGTCCCACCCAGAATGTTCGTATACTGCTGTCAGAATTTAGGCTTCTTGAGCCCCGAGCTGCCCCTGTTCTCTCAGCAGAACAACCTTCAGAGCTTGCAAATATACTCACCCCCACCCACCCCTACCTCACAGCCAATTTGGCTCTAGTCCACCTCTCAGGCTTCTCCTTCTTCTTGCACACATTTGGCACCAACTGGGCATTGAGCACCTACCATAAACTAGCCATCACTGTAGGCACTGGAGATGCAAAACCTCCTCATCCACATCCTCCCCTTGGCTTAAGTACATTGAGAGACACACGGCATCTGGGCCTCCTCCCACTGCCTCATCTCCCATCACCTCAAGCCACTGCCAGTAACTCCAGAGCTTAAGCCTTGACCTGCACAGCATCCCCACATACACGGTGACCTGCCCCATCTTTTGAAACTCCATTCAGAACTCACTCACTCTATGAAATCTTCCATATGAGTGAGTGAGTTCTGAATGGAGTTTCAAAAGATTGGATAGGTAGTACCCAGTGTCCAACCTTTCAGTTTACTCAATATTCACACAAATATTTTATTTTTTTAAGGATTTATTTATTTTTATTTTAGAGAGGGGTGGGGAGGGGCAGACAGAGAGGGAGAGAGAGTCTTAAACAGACTCTGCACACAGCGTAGAGCCCAAAAAGGGGTTCATCTTATGACCCTGTGATTGTGACCTGAGCCGAAACCAACTGTGCCACCCAGACACCCCTTCACACACATATTTTATAAGCAGCCTTCGATCTTTATGGGAAAGATGATATTTTAACAATAAGCAACCAACTGGCTTCACAGAGCTATGAAAAGATCACAATTTTTAACTTTCCTGAAAGTAATTGTAGAGTATTTATATCTATCTATACTCTATTTTCTCTCCAAGGATGTAGGACAGGCATATATTTTATTATGTTTTCTCAAATTCCTCATTATAAATATATTTAGATATTCAGCATATGACACTGACTGTCTGAACTAGTTCACAAGACAGCTTAACAAAAATCATAAAAGGATTCAGATTCAGCAGCACAAACACTTCCAAAACACCAAAATACTCTCATATATCAATTTTTAAAGGAATCGATTACTTTAATCTTTTCACACAAGAGAAGTACTTGTATAAAATTAATCTGATGATTCAAAAGTAAATTAGACTTTTAATGCATATCCAAACAAAATGCCAAATAGAAAAAAATGGGTGGGAGAGGAAGAACATGGAATCCTGAAATGATTCTAAATTTTATCGGGAAAACTAATGCATGATAATTATAGCTAAGAAAATTTTTACAAAGAAACAAGTTGAGAAAACCTACTACATATACATATACATATACATATACATATACATATACATACACATATACATATACATATTTTAAGCAAAGTAAATTAAAACAATTTAGTACTGCTGCCAGAAAGGACAGACATAGCAATGGAAGATGTATAGAGAGATTTATGATAAAGCTGTCATTTAAAAATCAATGAGAAAACAAGAAATTATTCAATAAATAGTACCAAAAGTCTGCTCAGCATTTGAAGAAAAAAACTTAGTTAAGTCTTTGCTTCAGACTTTACACCAAAATGTACTTAAATGGTTAAAACATAAAGCCAAGAAAATAAGTAAAAAAATTGTTTTTTAATTTTAAAGTAGAGAAGACTTTGTCTATGACATTAGATGCAGAAAAATTAAAGGAACATATTAAAACCCATGACTACATAATTGTTTTTTAAAACATTATGCAAACTGGGCGCCTGGGTGGCTCAGTCAGTTAAGCATCTGCCTTTGGCTCAGGTCATGATCCCAGGGTCCTGGGATCGAGTCCCGCATCAGGCTCCCTGCTCCTTGGGAGCCTGCTTCTCCCTCTGCCTCTCTCTCTATCTCTCTGTCTCTCACGAATAAATAAATAAAATCTTTAAGAAAAAAACATTATGCAAACTAAAAAAGTTCAGGAAAATCTTTGCAATAAATAATTCAAAGGAAAGATAAATACCCTCAACAAATAAAAAGCTCTTTAGATTACAATAAAAAATCATGAACCATTCCTTTATAGAAAGAATAAATGTGAAATCTGGCAATAAATATATGAAAAGACATTTGGCAAGTGACAACAAGACAAATTTTCAGCTGCCAGAGAGGAAGTTCACTTTCATATATAGCTAATAAGAATGTAAACTGGTAAAAACTCTCTGGAAGGCGATTTAAAATGTACAGCAAACTTTTAAAAGCACATGACTTTGAAATTTCAATTTTAGAATTTTACCCAAAGGATAAAATTGAAAAAGTATATAAAAATATATGTGCAAAGGTGTCCATGGCAACTTTGTGTTTATGAAAATTTAGAAAATTCTAGCAGTAGTTTTGTTAAATAAATGAATAAGTATGAAATGATGTGGTAAATTTACATTTAAAGAAAAAACATGTTTTAAAAATGTGGCACCCACTGGGTATGATCAATTATTCCAAGAAGTATCCACAGGTTTAACAATTCTCTAACAAATCCTCCATAATTACTTAGTCAAATCACGATGTTTTATTAGAATATTTTTTATTTTGGCAAATTCCATTGCTTACATTTATTATGAGTAACAGTCTTGAATAACTTCACAGAGTAGAGTTCTGCAAGATAATTTTAGATAGTAGGAAGGGCAGAATGAAGATCATATTCATTTCAGAAATATTTCTTGAACTTTGTTTATAGCAAGATAAAGAACAATCTGATGATATTTGTGCATGCATTGCCCAGACAACAGCTGCCACGGGGGTTTAATCAGATATCTGAGAGCTTTCTATAGAAAAATACTAGAAACAAACCTATTTCCATGGCCACGTAAAAGGGACAAAACCACTTGGCCAATATTTTACAGTATGAGAGGTAAACTGATTTTCTTTTTAGTTTCCACATGTCAATTGTGTCATTATTTATAATTCACTAATACTCACTGCAAAAATATATAGAAGAGGGCTGGACTTAGCAAAGAGGTTCTTTCCAAAATTATTTAGAAAAAAAAAAAAACTTGGCCATGTAGATAGGACTTCTTTGTTTGATACTTCTAAATCTTAGGTGAGCTCAAAGAAGCAAGTCCTTTATATGAAGAGCTTAAAATCCGTTAACAATGATACTCACTTTCTTTGTTTATCTGGCTTTTGTTCCTCCAGCAAAGATGGACATTTTTTTATTTATTTTCTGTCCATTGACAGGTCCACAGTCCCTTGCCCTCAATTCCGATTTCCCAAAAGCTCTGAACACCTTCTGTAGTTTTGTGACAAACTTAACCTGAACTGATGTGAGGATATCTAGAATCTTTTTTTTTTTTTATCCCACTGGGTGTGACCGCTCATGTCCTTGCTGCAGAACAGCCAGCTACACAATACATGTTACAGGCACCGTGCTAACGTCCTAAAATGCAAAGAGTACCTGAATCCTGAAACATCTATGGCTCTAAGGATTCTGACTGTAGAACTGTGGCCTCTAAAAGTTCTTTACCAAAAAGCGCTTAAGGCATGGTTTGAAAGAAAATTTACTACAAGAGTCAGATTTTAATTACTTCTGGGGACGTTGTCAACACCTAAACCTTTTTAAAGTAAAATTCGCTTTCAATTCCCTTAGAATATTCACACCTAGGTTGCTCAAGTTAAACAAGTGTATTTGAACATGTCCAAGTTTATTCATATCTAGTAGATCTCCTAGTAGATCACAGGGACATAGTGGAGACCTTTCCCTGTTGTTTGCCAGACAGTAGTTTTATTTCTCCTGGAGAACATTCTCCTATTCAGGACTGCTCATCATATCTATGAACATTTTTGGTTGTTTTGATTTATATACTACATAACTGGCTGCTTACTTTTTTAAAATTTTTATTTATTTATTTGTCAGAAAGAGAGAGAGAGAGGGCAAAAGCAGGGGGAGTGGCAGGCAGAGGGAGAGGGAGAAGCAGACTCCCCCCTGAGCAGGGAGCCCCACACGACGCTTGATCCCAGGACCCTGGGATCATGACCTGAGCCGAAGGCGGACGCTTAACCCACTGAGCCACCCAGGCATCCCTGGATGGTTAATTTTCACTGCTGTTTGAAGAAAAGTTTCATGTATCCAAAATAGTAGTTCAACTATTCAGGTTTCACCCATGTAGTAGAGACGAAGATCCACTTCCTTCAGGATGCACTATGATCTTTACTCTGAAATAGGTGCTCCACATTGTCAGGCACAGAATAGCCGTGTGTGTGTGTGTTTAATTATGTACATTTATGTATATACATATTTGTATACTGTCCCCATTCAAACATGTACAAACCGATCTGCCATCTTCCCTCCTTTTGCCAACATAGACAACACTCTTGCCACTTTTATTCCTTTGCCTAAAATGCTAATATGGCTAAAGGAGTTGAGGAAATTATGATGTATCAAGAACTTTTCACAGTTCAGTCAAATTTCAGGTTCCTATTGTTTTGTGGTGCCTTCACCAATGCACCCAGGAGTACAAAGTATGTCTTTGGAGAACATGTACAACTCACAAGGTTATTCCTTCAGTAAACATCATTATCATGTTCCAAGAACCACTCTAAGCATTGGAGATAAATCACAATACAACAACACATTAAGTTTATGGATGTGCAAGAAAGCCTGAACAAATAAATCAGTAGAGTAGGCTAGAAACACTTGCCTCATCTAGTGAACTGAGTTAGATTTACAAGGCAACCTGTATGTTCAGCCAAAAGAAAGAATGCAAAATACAATGAAAAGCTGTAAAAATATGCAAAATGAATGAATTATAGATGATTACAGTCCAGATGAGATTTAATAAGGAGAAGAAACTTCATTAAATTAATTTTTCTTTAGTATTTTGTAACCTCCAATGAAATAATCATCAATAGTACCTAAACCAACAGGTGAGAGATGATGGGCAACTTCATGAGAGGAGGAGTAGGCTGGCAGAGCATGAACTCCCTGATGAATCTAAGTATCACAAAAAGAGAACGATCAGATATCATGTGTCTCTTGATGTGAAGCAAAATGATGTATATAAGATAATACATGAAAAAAAATGGAACCCACATCTTATGAAACCCTTAGATCCAACTATCAGTTTACAGGAAATATGGAGAATAGAATAACATGTTGAATGACACCACAAGTAAGCAATTAACCAAATCCAGATTGAGGATGTTCTACAGGAAAAATGACCCGGGTATAATATTAAAGAGGGGAAGAATGGGGAAACTTACAGATTTTTAAAAGACTTAAAGAGACATGACAATCAAATACAATATGTTTGGTTTGTTTAGATTCCGATTCAAACATGCCAACTGTAAAAAGACATTTGCAAGGCAACTGGGGAAAATCTCAGTATGCTAGTAAAGTATTATGGATAGTTTTGCTAGCTGCAATACCGTCATTGTGGCTATGAAAAGCAAAAGAGAGGGTCTATTTGTTGGAGATTCTCCTGAAATATTTATAGGTGAAGTAATATGCTATCCGGGATTTGCTGTAAAATAGTTCAGAAACATATAGTAAAAGGGATGCTATATAAAAAAAATTAGGAAAATGATGACATCTGTTGAAACTGGATGATGGATACATGGCACAGCATTTTGTAATTTCCTCTATTTTTTGTGTGTATTTGAAAATGTCCACCATAAAAAAGTTCCAAAAGTTTAACATGCCAATAAAACAAATTCTACATATTCTCAAACTTAAGGAAGGAGACTGAGACTCAGAGTGCCTTTTGAACACCAGAAGTGGGGGTTAAAAGCTACAGATTCCTCTAATATTTACACTCTATCCTTGACTAAGAGTCACAGCATTCTTAAAACTGGCATAGAGTCAAAGTCTTTGAAGACACTAGACTAAAAGGTCAAGTAGATGGTCAGAAAAAGAACTAGAAGTCCCACCCGATCTGAGGACCAGTTCATAAACTTGCCCTTCTACCCCTGTGCCACAATGCTCTGTTCCTCTGCAAGTCAGAGGCAGGTGACTGAGCTTCGTGAACATTCAGGCAGCATGCCACAGCCTTCACAAAGAAATACACGTTCCCAGCAAACATACAAAACAACCAACCTCATAAACTCGCCCTGTGAATCCATATTGCCCTCACACCTGCGAAGGCACTCAACATGAAATTTTAAAAATTTAAATACTCTAATTTTGGCATGAAGGTAAAAAGAAAAGTATGGGGTGGGGGGCAAATACCAGCAGCTGGATTTTTTTAGCCGACATAAATAAAAATGTATTTATTAAATGTTTATAGAAGTCAAAATTCAGCCATTCACTAAACCGGGTTACTTGGCTACTGCTCAAACATCAACCTGTCGTTCTGCAGGAGAAAAGAGCTGTACATTTTTAGCTTTCAGAACATCAAAGTTTTTTTTATGCATCCTGCAAAGGATCAAAGGGAAGCTGTTGCTTCCCACACTGAGCTCAGGTCCCATCCTAGTCATCCTGTGACCTGAGAATGGGGCTTTAGGGTTGGGGTGCTCCAACAGTCAAGGAGCAGCGTACCCAGATCAAGCACATTCTGACCTCCAATCCCAACTTCAGGTTATAAGAGGAGAACTCAATCAACTGAGCAAAAATGCAAAGAGCTTCAGCTGACACCTTAGGAAGTCCTCCTAATTCAGAGTGGGCCACTCACCGCGCGGGTCATTTCCCCACAGCTTTTAGGACACTCTGAATGTGCAAGTGGTGTGAATGACAACTGTCCAGCAAACCTCAGAGCTCAGAGATCTAATTAGGCCTCCACGTATGAAGAAAGGGATAAAATCATCTTGCTAGATAAGAATAAAATATAGTAATTTGCAGGAAAAGATCAGCTAGAAAGCTGTGAATCAAGCAAAGGGAATAGTAACCAAGGGCCAGTTACTAGGGAGGGAAAAAATGAACATAGAACAGAAGAGGGAAGGTAAGGAATGGAAGTATAGAAGGACTACATTGCAAAATGTGTTTTGTTTTACAAATAATTTGAGAATATGTTCTGTAATATGCTTTATACTTGTTTGGGAAACATGTTTCCTTTCTTCTTATAATCTCTGCATTGAATTGAAATATTTTAGGTGACATTAACCTATCCTGATTCAAACCCAAATGAGTAATGAGATTTCAAATGAATAAGCTGCATAGAAAGGCAGTGTCCAGTCTAATTCACATATGTGTAACCAGCCACCATGGTCTTACTTCTGAGGTTTTGTCTTTACCCTCTACCTTGACTGCTTCATGCTTCCTATACCTCCGCCAGGGGGCAGAAAGTTCTATTTCCTTCAGGAGTTTTGGATACCCTACGTCGGTAAGAACAGATGTTCAGAGGGCAGGAAAGAGTATGAAAACAAAATCATCTGGATAGAGCAGCCAAAGAACCACAAAGGGCCTTTGCCTTTAGGGTGAAGTTAGAGGGACCAGGGTTCAAGTCTTCTCAGACAAGATACATAACTTCCCCTAGCTGCGGCTCCTTCATTTGTGGAAGGGACATAACTGGCCCACTTCATGGACTTGCTGGGAGGAGTAAGGAAATGAGACCCATAGAGTACTTGTCACACGTAGTCCCGGAGAGAACATCTTAGTGTAAAAGGAGCACCATGGCAACAGTCAGGAAACCTTTTTTCATTCATTCTTGTTTTTTTAAGTGCCAACCAGAGGCTGGTGTCATATTAGATGGTGATAGCACCACAGTAAAGCCAGGCCCGGAGTTACAGCATGAATTTTAATGAATGACAACACTTGAGTTGGGAAGTCTCTCCTCAATCGTCAGTCTGATGCAGAGATGCCTCTCCTCATGTTCTCCTGCACCTAGTGCGTGTCTCAAGCATGCGTGGTGCAGAAAAATCACCCTAGGCTGAACTTATGGTTTCAAGTCTATGTGGTGACCCACCTGGCCTCCACTCTCAACTGTAAGGTCCTAGAAGTTGAGGTCTTTATGCTGTTGACACACAGTCCTACATATATAGCAGATAGTCAATACATATTTAACAACTGGATTTAATCATGGATATGTCAATGAAGGAATAAATGAGTAACTGCTCAGTTTTCTGATGCATAAAAGGAGGATATGAGTGCCGCCTTCTTTACTGTCTGTAAAAGCACTTGGAATGCATGCAATTCTAGGCAGGCATATCTTTGTGCAGAGTAGCACAATTGCCAAGAGGTGGGAGCAGCCTGAGCGTTCATCAATGAATGAACAGATAAACATGTACATACAATGGAATATTATTCAGCCTTAAAAATAAGCAAAATTCTGACACGTGCTACACCATGGATGAACCTTGAGGACATTACACTGAGATAAGACAAATACAGTATAATTCTACTTACGTGAGGTACCTACGGTAATCAAATTCATACAGACAAATTGAATGGTGGTTGCCAGGGGCTGGGGAAGTGGGGAGAATGAGGAGCTGGTCTAATGGGTGTAGTGTTTCAGTTTTGCAAAATGAAAACGTTCCAGAGATTGGTTACCCAACAATGTGAATATATGTTAACAGTACTGATTGATACAATTAGAAATGGTTAAGACGGTAAATTTTATGATATGTATTTTTTACCATAATAAAATTTTTTTTTTAAGTTCTGTGTAGGGAGGCTGGCTTGCGATGATGGATTGAACACATGCTTCTACTCTTTCTCCAACCCCACATCTCATAAATGATCGTGCATTTGTGTGTGCATGTGTGTGTATAAATATGTGTAGATTTGGAAGAGATATAAATACTAATAAGTGCTTAAAATAAGAGAGTGTATTCAATGCACTAAAATTTTGAATGGTTCTTGAAACATAAAAGTAGCTGGATTGGCTACGTAATGGAAAAAGAATGAATCATAAGCCAAGCCAGAAGACTGCAAGGAACAAGAGCTAAGTCCAGGGTGCTCCAAACCTGGGGTCAATCCATAAATGGAGCGAGAGGGGGGTCTGATATAATAATCAGTGAGTGAGTGGGGTGCTGTCCTTAGAGCTGCTAGATGAGCCAGGGCCAAAATGAGATGGAAAAAGGGAACACATGACTTTAGAACTTGAATTTCATATCTAGCCAAATTGCATTAAAAAAGCTGGTCAAAATGAAGACAATATAGAAAAATAAACAATTCTGAAAATTTATACCCCCAAACTTCTCAAAGAATTATATAAAGATGTATAACCACACAATGACAAAAATAAGCAAAACAGAAATGGCATGGTTTCCAAGAAAAAGTAAGTTGTGTCAAGGAAGTCCTTTGTGATAATTGATGCAAGAAAAGAAGAAAAGTCTAGAAGGAAGTATATTGATCTCGACATGTTAGGTAAAGGAAATGAGTGGAAGTAGAAACTGGGGAATGAACAAAGTGCTAACATTCATTCTTATCTTGTTCAGGAAATATATAGATACTAACCAATTCTAGATTTTAATAGAAAAAAATGATTTTAAATATGTGAGTTAAAAATGAAAGAATAATTTTTAAAAAAGAAAGAGTAATTTTTACAAGGAAAATTTCTGATGTATAATTCTCATAACATTAGGGGGGGAAAGCAGCAAAGAGATAAAACAAAAGCAATGTGATCAAGCCAGGAGAGAAAGGAAAATAAACAAGAAAACTTGGGAAATATAAAAATTAACATGGCAAGAATTAGTTCAATGTATTTTAATGACTATAAATGTAACCTTATTTCATTGTGTTTATTTTGATATTATATTTCTTAATTAAGTTACAGTTATAGGCTGTCCCATTGTGTATAACAAACCACCAAGAGTAAAACAGACATAGACTAGGAAAAATGAAAAGATACAAAACATATGTAAGAAAAAATCTACAAAAGAAAGCATGGACAGCAACAGTACTATCTGTTGAAAGCCAATTCAAAATTAATAAAAAGAAAAAAGTAAGATATTTCATATTGATGAAACTTCTAGCCCACCAAAAGTATAAAACATTCATGAACCTTTAATGTCTATGATATACCTTGGAGGTATATTTTAAAAAATGAATACATGAGAAATTGATAAATCCATAATCAAAGTGGAAGACCAGAACAAATCTCAAAAATTTAAAGCAAGTAGGCTGAAAATAAGTAAGACACTACTTAATATATTAAAATACAGAAGACAGAGTATTCATTCCTTTCAAGTGCGGATGGAATGTTCAAAAACTGATAGTGGATAAAGCCACACAAAACGTCTCGCTGAATCACCCCAAAGTAGGAAATATCCATGACACTTCCTCATCCAAAATGCAATAAAATAAAAAATTAAAAACAAAACCATACTTAACACCACCACCATGAAAAACATTTTATTAAAGTGGAAATTTTAAAACCGGATTTTAAATAACTCTTGGGACAAACAGGATAAATAGGAATTTTAAAATGACATTTAAACAAATTGACTGGTAGCGGTATATACAGACGTCTTTGGGATGCCACCAAAGCAGTAATCAAATGAAAAATTATGGCCTAAAATTGTGTATTAGAAAATGTTAGAAACAAAATGCAATGAACAAAATGTACATTATAAAAAAACTAGGAAAAGTTCATACTAAAAAAAAAAAGCCATGAATTATTGGCATTTTTTTTAAAAATCATGAAATAACAATAAAACAAAATGTAGGTTATCAGCAAAACCAAAAGAAGATTCTTTTGAGAGACCAAAGAAAGCACAAAACCTCTGGCAAGTCTGAGAGAAGGAAAAACAGAGAGAAAGAAAAAGAGAAAATGCAAGTCAACAAGATCACAAACTAGATCTGGATAAAAATCTTAGATATAGGTAAATAATTTTTTAATGCAAACAGAATGTATAATTTTATGCAATACATTATAAAGTCTGGAAAAATGGATGTTTCCTAGGACAATATTAACTGTCACAATTGACACAAAGAGAATTTGAAATTGAAAAGTTAGTAAAAATCCAGTTCTAAAGTACCACCCCAGGCACTTTCTCACAAACGTCAAAAATTTGTCTTACGTAAGCTACTTTATGGTACAGCAAGAAGTAGGTAAATTTTCTGATGCATTTGACATAAGCATCATAAAGGCGAGATGTCAACGAGGCAAAGTAACACAAAAAAGAAAATGACAGGCTACTCACTCTCCAGGCAGAACAAAGAAACAAAATTCCAGAGTAACATGGGGCATACTTAATTTAGCTGCAAAATTTCTAGGATAAACTCTGTTTTCCATTTTATATTAAACCTTGTTTTGCCAGTTTATAAAAAAAATTTAAATACAATAGAAATGTATGTAATTTACACAAATATATAAAATACAAAATTCTATATAAAATGGCCAAGCAGGGTTTATCAGGAATTTTTTAGGAGAACCTCAAGTTTTAAATTCATATATATACAGCTTTAGTGTGTACACACACATACACCTATGCAACATATTCAACTTAAGAAGTCATGGATCATAAGAAAGTTTTCTTAATCGATTTGGAGCCTATTTATTTAATGATGAAACACTACAAGATTTGGGGCTCAAGTTAGAAAAGGGAGAGCTGATCTGTATTCCCATTATCCTTGTAACAATTCACTGCAAGTCTTGGCCAGTATACGAGGATGAGGGAAAGAAATTGGAAAGACACTCTAAGAGACAACATTGTCAATATTTGCTTATGATTTTCTTACTAGAAAATTTTAATCAACAACAAAAAAACCAACCAGAGGTCAGTAAGAAAGCTCTGTAATGTTATGGGCTATAGGTCAACATAAAAAATTTTTAAAAACCTCACTTTCTTATATTTCAGCTACCCAATTAAAAATTGTAATGGGAAAAAAAATCCCTTTAAAAATAAAACAAAAACTAAGAATAAAATTAACAAGAACGTTTTTAGAAAGTATACAATTTTCCTGAAGCCACAAGTACATCTTTGTAAATACGGGGTGGGAAGAGAGAATTTCTTAAATAGCACGTCTCTGTGTTGTAACGAAGGCAGTTCTCCCCAAATTAATCTATAAATGCAATGCAGTTGTCCCTTTAGTATTTTCCTTAACATTCTGAAGTGTCTGAATTGTTAAGGATGTATTCATGTATTAATTTATACTATTTTTTGCAGGCATGAGTATAGGGGAAAGAAAATGCTATGCAATTTTATTGCAGTGCATTCTGAGGCCCAAAAGAAGGTATGGCTGTTGGGGATGCTTGCAAACCACACTAAAAATGTTAAGTCAGAAAAGGGCCTAGAATCCAGACTTTGACTTCTTTTCACAAAACTCTTCTTTCCACAACACAAAGCCAGTCCCTTTGTCTCCTGCTCAAACCTAAGTATTCAAAGAAGAGGTGACATTTCTCAACTTCCACTCAAAACTGTGGCTTTCCTAGTGGCTCTTCAGAGCTGGAGTGCCTTCTTGCACGTGCCGCATCCCATCCCACTTTCCCACACTTGACTTTGGCCACCCAATGCCACCCATTCTTATTACACAGCCAGTCCAGTTAACCTGCGGGGACACATCATAGATGCCTGTGGGGAAATGACCCTGGGGACCCTCAGGGTGCCCCTGACATTTAACCTGAATCATAGCATGGAGGTTTCACCACCAAAACGTTCATCAAGTCTTTTTTTTTTTTTTAAATAGAAGCTATGGAAACCACTGTTTCAAACAGTCATTTAAGAGTTTGACCTTCCTGTCAGAATTTTAGCAAGGACTCGCTACCTCTGCCCTTTCATTAATGTGGTTCAGTAGGAAAGGTAGAGCAAGCTTGAGAACTAGCTGGGACACTAAACTCTGAGTGTCAGTAAACCATCACTAAACTATAAAACTGAGAGCCTCACACTTCATCAGTCATTGCTTGCCCACCAGCCCCCAAGTCTCATCTTACCATCTGTATTTTTCAATGAAGCAATTGTCCACCAGCATGGTCTGATTGATCCAGAGCCTCTGATCTACTTGGTAAGCTTAATGTTTAAAAAAATGTAAAAAGTGGTACCCAATGGGAGCTAAAGGATAAAATACCTTCTCTGTTTGAGGAGAGATGGCAAAAAACTGGAGAGATAGCAACTCTTGTTTCAATTTCTGAACATATTACTATCAGACCCCCCTCCACACACACACCCAAGTCTCTCTTTACCTCACAATATGAGAACTATAAACCAAGCCACTCTTGAGGCTAATCCCTAAACTTTCCCTCTACCTAATGGGCACATTTCTCTTGGAATAGAGAATAAAATGATTTACTTTGTCCTATTATTATCAGGAAAAAATATGAATCAGAGTCATAAGCGGGAAAGCCTAGGGGAAACAAATGATATATTAAATAGTTATGCTTATATTTAACTGATACAAATAGCCTCTGGGGTATATCCCATAACATTGTCAAAGAGGCTACTGAAGTGTTGTAGCCTTTGACCATGCCAACCCGGTTATTTCAAGAAGGACTTTAAACCCATCATGTTACAGGTATCTCATGAGTGGTACCTGATGATGCATCCTCCACATCTATCATCCTTCTAAGAGAAAACCTGCATTTTACTGGGAGCACTGAACATGTACAAAAATAATTTAATAAATGCTGCTAACATTTGAAATCAAGGGCAATTAAATACTGTATTGAACTTGCTATTATATTATAAAACAAGATATATTATGTCCAGGGGGCAGAGGACCAAATCCTAGCCACCATGAGCTATTTTGTAGCTCTAGAAAGATTATTTTATTTCTTTTTTTTTACTCTGTAGACTAGAAAGAAGACCATCTAACATTTTATTAAGGTTATGTTATTTTCTCTTGACATAAAATTAGGTTTTAGAAATTTTTTTATAAAACAGAGAGGGAGAGAGAAAGAATACCTACCTTCTCAGCAGGAAAATACCAAGACAAATGAATGTTACCAAAGTTACAAGTTACACCAAAATGAAGAGTTTCACTAAGAATACTTGGCCAATGGATTTTAGAAACAATAACCTATTCAAAGATACTGCTCACTCCTGACCATCAAAAGTCAAAGGTAAGCTACAGTTTGACTAATAACTTTCCATTTTATAATAATAGCCAACATTTATTGAGCACATTCCATAGGCCAGACTCTTCTTAGTGCACTACATACATTAAATATTCAATTCTCACAAAATCCTATTAAGAAGGTGCTGATATTAATACTATTTCATAGATAGGGAAGAGAGTGAGGTTTGGCAAGATTCACCAACTTGCCCCAGACAAGACATTTGGCTAATGGAGCTAGGAAGACTGATTTCAAGGCTGCACCCTTATCCTCTAACCCAAGTTAAAACTTGCTTTCAATGAAGGCTCAAATAAGATGTCTCTTGCAAAACTAGCCCAGCACTAAAATTATCTCAATATTCTAGTCACAAAAGATGACAAGTCCTTAGTTGTGTAACAACTTCTGATCTATTTCATTTCTATTCATTAGATGAGCCTCCCTCTTTCCAAAAACGTATTTAGTCTAATTGTGACTAAATTTACCAGTAACAGTTATTTATATCAAAACATAAATGTAGAAAAGTGCAAGCCACTTTTTTCCTTTTTTTTTAAGAAATAGCATCTTGGGGGGCATAAGAAGGGGTGGGAAGGGGGAAGTGGGTGGGAAGAGGAAAGCAGAAAAGGCAAAATATCCAAATCCACATGATATGTAACACAGAACCAGTATGTACATTAGATAGTGTGCCTGCACAAATAAGAAACAGTCCATTGGGGGCTCTATAGTGGGAAGGAGGTGCCAAACTCATAGACAATAATTATACTTGAATGGGGAGCAGAGATCTCCAGAGGAGGCAAAAAGAGATCCAGGAGCACTGAGGAGGGATTGTGTCCCTGGGAAGCAGAAGAGGCCTCCATGTCAGAAAGCCTTGCTTGAGAAAAGGCAGGAAATTGACCAGGACAGGGAAGAAAGGAAGGGGGACCAGGCCTTAAGAGCTGATTCATTCCCCAAGAGCATGGATCAATTCAATTTTCTTCGTGAAACAGTTCATTTATTCAGGTTTCTGCCCAATTTCAACACGCTTACTCCAGAAAGCTAGAACTTAGCATTTTAAGAATTTGACTTAATTATAATAACAACAGCAGTAATAAAAGCAGGTCTGGTACGTACTAGATGCCAGTTCTTCATCTTTGGAGTGGTATGCTCATACACCACCTTGGTGGCAAGGCACATTCCCATGGTATAAATACTCCCACTGCAGTTGATTTCAAGGTACCAATGATTTAACAGTCAGCCTACAAAATTCCTGAATATTTGACTAGTAGCTCTCCTTCTTCACAAGATACTTGTCAGTTTTAGTTCTTAAAGACTAAATTACTTAGGGAACTCTGTGGTAACGTTTAAATTATGAAATCATTCCTTTGAGTATTAATCCTGGTATTCTGTGTCATCTCCAGAATGATTTCTAATCATCTTACCCTCATTTATCAATATTAAAATTAAGTTAGCATTAATCTTAAAGTCTGTATGGAACAACAACAGATTCTGAAAAGCTTAAGCAATCTTGAAGAAGAAGAACAAAGCTGGAGGGCATCATATTTCCTGATTTCAAAATATGTTACAAAGCTATACCAATCAAAACAATTTGGTGCTGGCATTAAAACAGACACATACACCAATGGAATAGAATAAAGAGCCCAGAAATAAACCCAAGCATATGCAGTCAAATAATATTTGACAAGGGTGCCAAGAACACATAAAGAAGAAAGGGCATTCTCTTCAATAAATGGTGTCAGAAAAAACAGATATCCACTTGCAAAAGAATAAAACTGGACTCCTATCTATACCACTCATAAAATTAACTTGAAATAAATTAAAGGCTTATCTAAATAAGGCTTAAAACCATAAAACCACTAAAAACCGTAAGACTTGAAACCATAAAACTCCTAGAAACACAGGGCAAAACCTCCTAGACAGATATCCTGGTGAAAGGATTTTTTGGCTACCACACCAAAGGCCCAGGCAAGCAAAGCTTCAAAAAACAAGTGGGACCACATCAAACTAAAAAGTTTCTGCATAGCAAAGGAAACCACCAACAAAATGAAAAGGCAGCCTACAGAATGGAAGAAAATGTTTGCAAACCATACATTTCATAAGGGGTTAATGTCTAAAATATATAAGGAACTCATACAACTCAATTGCAAGAAAGCAAACAATCTAATTAAAAAATGGGCAGAGCACCTGAATAGACAGCCAGAGGTACATGAAAAGGTGCTCGGCATCACTCATCATCAGGCAAACACAGATCAAAACCACGATAAGATAGCACCTCACACCTGTTAGAATGGCTAGCATCAATGGGAGAGGAGACAACAAACATTGAAGAGGATGTGGAGAAAACGGAACCCTTGGCCACAGTTAGTGGGAATGTAAATTGGTACAGTCACTATGGAAAACATTATGGAGGCACCTCAGAAAATTAAATATAGAACTACCATATGATCCAGCAATCCCACGTCTGGGTATAGATTCAAAGGAAGCAAAATCAGTATCTGAAAGAGGTATTTATATTCCCATGTTCATTGCAGCATTACTTACAATAGTCAAGATAAAATAATCATCAATAGATGAATGAATAAAGAAAATGTGTGTGTGTGTGTGTGTGTGTGTAATGGAATATTATTCAGCCATAAAAAAAGAAGGAAATCCTGCCATTTATGACCATATGGACAAATCTGGAGCATCACACTTAGTGAAATAAGCCAGATGAAGAAAAACATACACCGTGTATGGTATCACTTATATGTGGAATTCTTTTTTAAAAATGCTAAACTCATAGAAACCATAGAGTAGCTTGGTGATTGCCAGGGGCTAGGGGTGGTGAGGAGAAGATGGGGAGATATCAGAGGGTACAAAATTTCGGTTATAAGGTAAGTAAGTTCTAAGGATCTAATGCACAGCATGTGACTATAGTTAAAAATACTGTATTATATATTTAAAATTTGCTAAGAGTAGATCTTAAGATCACCCCCCCAAAAATAAAATAAAGTGACTGTGAGGTGATGGTTGTTAATTATCTTGACTCTGATAAATACCTCACAATGTATATGTATATCAAATCATCAGCTGTATACTCTAAATATATATAATTTTGTCAATTATACATCAATAAAGCTGGAAAAAACAAAATTAAAAGTTAAAAAGAAAATTTAAAAATCAAAGTCATTAGCATTGTGACATCTCTTTCATTGAGACACTTGAAACATAATCCCTCTATTTTTAAAATCATAGAGTAATTGGCTAAAAATAAATAAAGATTCAACTCACTTCTCATCACATCAGTTTTGAAGCAAATAGGGTGAAGTATCTTGGGGAATTACTATTAAATTTAGAAATGTTATTTACATCAATGTTCAAGAATATGTATGATATTAACATGCAACGGGTCCTAAGTGTGTTTACATTAAACCCCTGAAGGGTTTTGTTTCGTGCTTTTTGTTTTTGGGTTTTTTTTTTGTTTTTTAAGAAAAAACTAAATCCACAGTCACATTTCAGAGGGGAAAACACCCAGGTTTGGAGAAATAACAAAACCAGGCCCAGGCCTCCGGAAGTCATTGTAACATCAGCTGCACCAACAATTGAGATGCTAAACTTGTTAAGTGAGCACCAGGCTGTGCTACAAGCCTGAGTTGCCTACCTACTGCTTTGGCATTCTCAACAATCTCGAAGTTCACTAAAAGATGATCAAATGGTGTTACTGTAACATAAAGCATGGTATACATGAAACTGTGTATGACAAGTTTGGCTTTTGTCCCTTGTTAAATCACCTAGTAATTAATTTAGAAGTATGGCAGGCAGAGAAACAGGTGTAACATTCAGAGACACGAACCAAAGGAATCCAACTATATTCACTCCTACAGATACAAGTGTAACACCCAGAAATACAAGCTAAAGATATCCAGAACACTGTTTTGTAGTCAATCCCGTTCTCCTTACACTCTATGGAACTTAGAGGCAAGAATGTCAAAAATGAGCATCTGGCTACCCAGGTTCTATCTAATGAAACCCTGGACAAGTGACTTACTGCACCTCCATTTACTCATCTGTGAAATGAGAATTTGGATTAGAGTATCTCTAGAGTATCAAACTCTAAAAGTCGGTGAAAAAATTAAAGTCTAAATGATTTAATGACAACCTTGACCAATATTGGATGAGGGGAGAATTGTTTCAGCTTGGAAATTAGCAAAGACTCTTGACCTTCCTTTGGAGAAGATATCTGGCATTTCTGACTCAATGTAACTGGAGTAATTCTAGAAAAAGAAAGTGTTATAAAAGCCAAATGGAAGTTGTGAAATTGGTTGCAGAATATTCCTTCTACATGAGGATGTATTAGTGTATATTTCTCTCCTTCCTCAAATGGGCATTATGTGCAGAGTTCTGGGAGGGTGAGCTTTGTCCATGAATTGCTTTCCTAAGGCAATTCGGATTCTTCAAAGTGATTGAAAAGGACATTCACAGCCTTAGTCAAAAATAAAGAAGTCACTTAGGCTTTCGTAGTAAAAACAAATCTTGCTTCCCCGTCTTAGAATTATATTTTATCATATATAAAATGTCATTGAATGTAAGACACATCATTATCTATTTACCACCAAAGAAGAAAAAAGGGTTGCCAATTAAATTGGCATACCATAAATTTCTGAGGTGTTAAAATGTGAAAAAAATGTCTTAGAATCGACTGAATCCTGCAGCATAAGGCTTTGACACAGCACTCCTTGTATCTTGGACAAAACCATCATCTTCCAAGAGGGATTATAAGTATGCAAGTGAGTCATGAGTCCCATTTGACTCAACCTTCTCTCTCTACTCTCATTACCTTCATTAAACTTTTTTTTTTCAAAAAAAGGAAAATTACTTATCATTTACTCAACAGAAATTAAGAAGAAAATAGTAAATGGAGGCTAACTGTATATCTCTTGAATACTTTCTGTATTTCTTAATTCTTTTCAAGGGCAAAGAGTTGCCACCTTATACATGTTGTTTTGGGCATGTGTCAAATATTTCTGAAATATCTAAGGGATACCATTGTATAGTCTTCTTCCTTATCCCCTATTCTGATACCACAGACAACAGGAGCTGGCAGGGATCTCATAAACCATCTAGGCCAAGCCTTCACATTGCAGAGGTAGAAACTGAGCCTTCAAAAATGGTGCTACTTAGAGATGGAGGCAGGATAAGAACTCAGTTATCTGAACCCCCACAACCCCCACCCGGGCTAGGAGCTGCTAGATTCTAAATATTCTGCTCGGTTATTCCTAACTTAGTCTAAAACGACAGTTTAGAAGAGGAGTCTTTCTTGTCTACTTGGCTGAATTTTCTCCAACCTGTTTAATGATGCTACCTTTCTCTAATACTATCCCCCATATGGGACCACATTTGTATGGCATTAAAGTATAGCCTAAAGTAAATAGTCTGGGGGCACCTGGGTTGCTCAGTTGGTGAGTGTCTGACTCTTGATTTAGGCCCAGGTCCTGATCGCAGGATCATGGGATGGAGCCCTATATCAAGCCCCTGCATCAAGCCCCGCATGGGGCTCCTCAGTCAGCGGGGAGTCTGCTTCTCTCCCTCTCCCTTTGCCCCTCCCCGCCCACCATGTGCACGCTCGTGCTCTCTCTCTACTAAAATAAATAAATCTTTAAAATAAAAGTACAGACAGTCTGAAACAAATTACTCAAGTTTTCTCAGATCTTCCCTTCTCACCCAGGTTCAGTGACAAAGACTTGTAGCAAATCATGAATGAAGGGAATGGTGTAAAGCAAAGAAAGAGTAAAAAGCAATGTATTCAATATTCCCCCACACCTTCCTTTTCTAAATAAATTTTTTAAATGAATACAATAAAATATTGTCCCCCTGTTAAACTTCAGATACCACTAAATCATTTCCAAATGTAGGACGCATCCTGTGACTCAACCCAAACCAAGCCCTGCTGTCCACATGTTGTATCAGCTCTAATAGATGCTCCAATAAACAGAGCTTTACTGGAAGACACTACGATGAAGCAAAGAACTAAACATTAAAACTCCCGTGCTGAAAACTGTATAAAAATTTAAACTATTTACCCATTGCAAAAGTCCAGCTTGGTATCTCTAGTTTATAGGTAATGTCCTAGAGAGGGAGTCCGTGGTTTTATAGGATTAGTGACACATTGTATGAAATACAAAGACTATAATCTCATGGAGATTCTGGAATCTGCCCCAAACAGGGCAGTGCCCGATTTGGCTTGAAAAGAAAAAGGAGCAACACTTCACCCAAAAGCACACATATCCCAAGGACTATTATTGTTACACAAGTCACATGTGCCATTATTGCCTTCAAAGAACACACTAATGGTGAGGTCCTAGGATGGAGATATGCCCCTCTGTCTAACCCCACCATGAAATACTGGGTCCATCCTGAAAATGAACTTCGCATCCTAGTCCATATACTCAGATCGACTGCCATCCCACGGCCAATTACTACCAAGATGTTTATACTCTACCAGCCTGATTCATCAACATGCTGGATCTCATACCTTCCTCTATCTAGACAGACTTGTGGTCACCTCCAAAAGAGACTTTTTTTTTTTTTGCCAAAATATCCCAAACCAAGATGGTCAATGGGTTAATATTCTTTTCTGAGCTCTTCAATTATGCTGCCTTCTGAGTGAGAGGGCTGGCAGGCAGGACCACACTGTCAGAACTGCAAAGAGCTCTGCAGATGTCTCTGTTGTGTTCAGTCAAACTGCAAAGGAGAAAAGATGGCCCTCTGACAACAGACAGCTGTCAATGAGATGGCACGCTCGCACTCACTAGGCCAATGAGCAGCAATGGAGGTGACAAGTGCTTGGCTAATCAGCTTGCCTATAAAATCACAGCCCTTCCCAGTGCTGCTCACACCAGCACATGAAGTGACAGCATGCACAGTCTTCAACTATCCTGTTCTCAGTCTTGTGTGTGTGTCTCTCTCTCTCACTCACTCACCCCAGTGTTATTAGTACCGTTACAAGGGCTCTGGTCAATACAATATGTAGAAACAAGAACAAGAGTAGGGAAAGAAATCCCTGCAGCAAAATGACCCAAAAGGAAACACAGTGACACACTAACCTATTCAGGGCTATTTTACACTGAGACTGAATTATAACAATGTCCATTATACATAAAGAGAAACGTGTATTAGACGTGAAGAAGCAAAATGATCCACCTTTTCTCCATCCTTCATCTTGTCTTTCTCCCTTCCAACCACCAGGGGGCAATTTGGGGCTAGAGCCTCATAGAGGAAGCTGAAATTCTGAGCTTTAACAAATACTTAAATATTTCGGGGAGGGGATGTGGAGGGGGGTGTGAGGTTGGAGCGAATCTGAAAGTAGGGCTGAAGGGAGAAACTCAGGGGACCTGGAGAACAGAAAAGTGAGTTCCCCAAATCTTACACTTATTTTCTTAATTAGCTAACTCTTAAGCTCAAAGATATCCCCCCCTAAACTAATAATTAAATGCTAAATTCACTAAGGAGCTACCTTATGAGCCTGACAGGTATTTTTACCTGCTGATAATAAAAATACCTCTCTCTCTCTCTCTCTCTCTGTCCACCTCCCTACTTCTCCCTCCCTCTATTTTACTTTTCTTTGGTTTTTAAAAGAGCAGCTGGTTGGAAGGAGAGGATTCGGGAAGAAAAACAGGGCAGATAACCCAAGTGGATACCGAGTCAGATCTGTGGCTGTCAACCTGCACTGCAGAAGTCAAAACACCCAAAGTCCACTTCAGAGAAAGAGGAATTTTTTTTTAAAGATTTTTTTATTTATTTATCTGAGAGAGAGAATGGGAGACAGAGAGCATGAGAGGGAGGAGGGTCAGAGGGAGAAGCAGACTCCCCGCCGAGCAGGGAGCCCGATGCGGGACTCGATCCCGGGACTCCAGGATCATGACCTGAGCCGAAGGCAGCTGCCTAACCAACTGAGCCACCCAGGCGCCCCGAGAAAGAGGAATTTTAACAAAATACAGCCTCACTGAAATTGACCCTAATGGAGCCAAGATCTTCCACATCCACCCGGTACCCTGGCCACTTTTATTCAGCTCTTCTTCTTCAGCTCTCCCAAACAAGAGTCCAATCTGCCTGCCACGTCTAAAATAAAACCCCCAAAGGTTTTTCTAAAATAATTTTTAAAATCATTGAAGCGTGAAAAGAAATGAAAAGAGTAAATACTGGGGATACGCGTCCTTCAAGAGTCGAGAGAAAAAGTCAGACTTCAGAACTTTTCCAGCTCTGACTCAGCTCTCCTAGCCTTGGAGGTACACAGGGTTGTCCAAGCGCAGAGAACAGGCAATGGGACCATCACTGCAGGTGCCCCAAGTCATAGACTGTCCTCATGGCCATGGCCTCCTAGCTCATCTCTGGAAGACAAAGCTGTCTTTCTTTGTGAGAAATGTAAGAAGCCATTCAATCTCTGTCTGCACTCATGACCGACGAGAAGGAGTGCCAGGACAAAGCCTGAGACCAGCCACCACTTCTCCAACTCCAACACCAACACCTACACCTCTTGAGTCAAACCAGAACAGCAGGGTAGGCATCTCAAGAACCTGGGGCCCCATTCAGGGACACCCCATTGGCTGGGTTTAATGTCACCAAGATGCCCGGCCAGTCACTGAGTTCCTAAGGATTTGGATACTCCTGCTCCCTACTCCACCCATACTCTTCTGAAGCTGTATTATCATCCACATAGACCCTACTCATGGACACCAAAATATACCAACATCACATAATCTTGGCCACTCCAATCATTTCAAACTCTTCACCACTATTCTAGCTAAATGCTTTTTAGTTGCTTTTTCCCTCTTACGAATTCTTTCCTAAATTTAAAAATCTAAGAAGCACAATCGCCATAATGTCTTGGTTGAACATCAATTTGCAATGTGTTATTTTGTAGCTTTTCCCAAATTTCATCAGCCTTGAGTATTTCTAATATTGAATGCGGTCTTTTATTTTTAGTTAGGAAAGCAATGCTTACTGTAAAAAAAAAAAATCCAACAATACAGGAGTCTGTCAAGGCAAAAGACCAAGTATTTTGCACACACAAAACAAGGTCATTCCAGGCCACCCCAATTCGTCCCAGGTTCAGAGCAGCGGTGGGAGCAGCTCCTGGGACCAACGTGCCACTCCTCCTATCTGTTTCACCAGTTGAAACAAGGGGAGGGGCCAGCCATCTGCCATGCAGTCTCCACTGTCCCAGAGCATTCCTGGGGCAATGGGGAGATGGGGGCGGGTGCTTGGAGCAGGGAGAATAGCCACATCACAGAGGCTAAGGGGACACTGGCTTGCCACCTTGTACGTATCTACTTAGAGGCCCTAATAGCCATTTTTATGCTAGAACAGAAGAGGGAAGGAGGCAATCATTTCTACAGAGGAGGAAGTTATTACTGAGAAAAAGCCTGGGCTGTAGGAATATGAAGACTGGAGGGATGGCTGGCTACCTTGCCAATTCCTCTCAACTGAGAGCATAGTGCAGGTTCTCGTGGAAATCCTGACTTTGTTGCTCTGAGGCTTTTAATCACTAAGTTCATTCCACTTTTTCTTTCTCCCGAGAACATGGTCTGTGTGTGAGCTCTTGCTCGTGGCAAATGGACCTTCTGAGAGTCACATCTACGAAAAATAGAGTATTGACTGTCCTGCTCGCCGGGCTCACAGTTTGGTTCTGACCAGAATAATGGGGGCCTTATCAGTCCTCTGGGGTGCTGAAGATAGTCAAGACTCTCCAGTTCCATTAGGGCTGCCTGACACCCTATCTTGTGCACTTGCTTCTTAGTAATTGTAAAGCTTTTACATATTTAGGGAGCTTTTCCATCAAAATACTCTGGAATGGCTAGAGGCTCAGACACATTAATGATATCTGCACACATGTGCTTTTTATCCAAGTTCACAGCTCCTGGTCATTGAGGGTAAACAGTGTTATCAGTGATTATTATGGATTTAGTCAAATATATTTTATTCCTGTCATTTATGAGCACTTGTGTTGGCTGGTATTTACAATGTCGGGAGTCTGTCACTTTGGCAACCTTCTGAGACAACATTTTTCCAATGTTACAGTGACATTTCAAAAACTCAGTATTTACAAGCAAACTACACCCTCTGGCTCTGTGATGGTGCAATTCAGTGGTTGTTGAACAAAGGGATACTCGTCCAGAAATTTCTTCAACTGCTACTGGCTATTACTTCATGGCCTAGCGTAGCCCTATGTTCTTTGGAAGAAAAAGGCTACAAAGACATCAAGGAAACATTTCAATGTTACACGCTATTGAAATTTTAACCATTTTGGGTGTTTCTATATGAGTGAGGCCTGCTGTGTGATGCTGACAAGTCTCTTAACATCTCTGAGCTTTAGTTTCCCATTTGCTATAAAGCAGCAGTAGGTACCAGGTGGCATTTAAGTCCTTTCTTAGTCTAACATTCTATCCTTAAGGATTTCAATAACATAAAAACACAAGTTGAACTCATTATCGTTGTTAGTTTTTGTCATGTCCTATCTCAAGCTTAAAAGAGAAAGAATCATGTGAAGGAAACGTGAAGAAGCAAATCATGACCTACTCAGCTCATCCACTTCCTCCCTGTTCCTACCCAGCCTCTGTCAAACAAGATGCATCCCAGAGAGTGATGGAGGAAAAGTGGGGGACAAGATGTAGTTGGTACTGCATCTCACTCCTCAGATTCAAGGCCTCGCTATGCTCAGGTGGATCGCGGTCCTTCCACCAGTGGAGTAGAGTTACTACCACTGACAGGTAATGAATACTGCAGGAATTATGCACCATATTGTGTACAACTTGTAGTTACTTATGGGAAACATTGAAAATGCTCTCTTTTGTGGATCTCTAATGACAATGCTCTGGAGGCAGAGATTGCCAGGTTTATCACACCCTCTTTGGAAATGCAGTCTTTCTCACTGACAGAGAGGTCTCAGTGCTCTAAGCTGGATGATAGACCTAAGTTAACAGAGCAAAGAGAGAGGGAACCATCTCTGAGAAGACTCTGTGGACTATTTGCTCTGACAAAAAGTGTCACCAACTTTATTCAGAAATAAAGAAGCGATAGGGAAAATGATAAATCTGGAGCCAAAGGACTTTGTCCCCTGGTCCCATCTCTTTCACCTGCTATTAATAGTGACAAAATTGCTCTGAGTGTTTCTGTTTGTTATCAATAAAATGGGGATTAAAAATAGTCCCTATCTCACTGGGATCACTGGCATGATTAATTTAAGACAAGAAATTTGCATGGAAGGGCTTAAACATAAGTTATTTGCTCATAAGTTATATAATTTGTTACTGTTTTTGGTTCATTTGTTCATTTACTCATCCATCCACTGACACTTGAGCAAACACTCACTGAGTGTCCTCTGTTAGGCACTGGGGATAGAGATGATAGCCCTGCTCCCTGGGGTTTTCTGGCTGAGGAGAGTGTGACAACTGTCAGGAGAAAGAAGTGGCTACCTGTGCTCAGAAGAGAGCCCCTCGTTCTGGCCTGGGTAGAACACCAAGGGTCCCTGGAAGAAACAATGCATGACCTGAATTTGGATGAAGACCATGAGTGACTGGTAAAATGAATGTAAGGGGAGAAGGGGAAACAGAGTGAAAATATTCCAGGCCAATGGAAGGGCTCTTGTAAAGACAGAGAGAATTATGAAAGAACCATTAAGGGAACTACAAACAGCTCAGTATGGCTGGGAACAGATGTGAGTGAGTGTGAAGGACAAGGCTAGAGGCCAAGACAAGGGCCAGGCTATCAAGAGTCTGTACATCATGCTAAGGATGGGCCCCTGAAGCCACGAAGGGAGGCTAAGCAAGGGCATAGGGGCATCAGGGTTTTGGGGAGAAAACCACTCCATCTGCCATGTGAGGGAAAAGGTGGGGATGGAGGGAAGTAGAGCAGTAGAGACAGCAACAGTGGTGACTGGGAGTGTGTGGGTTGGGGCAGATTTATTGATACAGGAAGCAGAATCTATGAAATCTGAACACTGAGGGCTTCTGGGAGGGGGAGGGAGACGGAGCACTCTCTGATGGCACCTAGACCATAGGTGGCTTAGTCACCAAGCCAACACAGATGGAAGGACTAATCTTGAGGGGAAATCCAACTGATAAAATTCAAGGTCAAAAGCACAATACCTTAATTGCCACATTTTACTCTAGCCCTTTGAAATAATATATCTAAATAAATGTAAGAATATGAACTTGGGAAGTTATGTGTTAGAGCCTCCAATTGGATGACTCAAACCCTCTACCAAGGTAGTGATATCATGACCTTTGGGGGGCCAAATGCAGAGGGGGGGAGAGGAATAGGGTGCTATTTCATAATAAATGTTTACTGAACACCCAAATGAAGGTATGGTGGAATATATTATTGTGGAATATTCTGGAATGTTCTGATTGTTGGCTGAGGTTCTACAGAGCTGATTTAGTATGTCTGCATTCTATTTCCAGAGCAATATCTATAAATGTCTAGAACACAGATAAAATTATTTGCACCAGGTAACTAAAGGAGACCTATTGACTAGAACTCCATAGGAGCCTCCAATCTTGACATCTGAGTTTCTGAAGGCACACTAGGAAATTTAAGAGGATAGTATAGTTACCTAGGATACAATGGGATGAGAATCTGCTCTGAATCAAGTATGAAGTGGAGGCGGTCTGGAGTCTAGGAACCATAGGGTATATATGTTATCTGCAAAAGGGAATAGGGAACAAGTTCTCCTAGAAATAAATCCAAGAATAATCGCTTCCCCATGTATAAAACCCCAAACTTAAATATTCTTTCCATGGACACAATGACACCCAGGACTTGTACTCTGGAAACAAATTCAAGCCAATCTTTAAGTGTGAGTAGGACTGAGAAGAACAGGTCCCTATTAGTGATTTCTCTTTGGTTGAGACAGCTAAGCGGCAGAGATGCAGAAAGACTCTCCTTGAGGGACGATGTCCGAGTCATAGCATTGTCCACAGCACATCTCTTACCACTGCTGATGTTGTGTTGGACCAGTCACTCTCCACATGACAGTTCTGAGTCGCAGAGCTCAGTGTGACCGACTTCACAGTTCAAAAGTACTGGTAATAAATATTTCCACAGATGGTAATCACATCCAGGAGAGGAAAGTTCAGTGGATGGGGCTTCAGAGGAGTAGTATGGCCTGAATTAAGTAGTATACCCCAACTTGTGCAGGAGTTTTGTTCAAAAAGTTTGTTTAGAATTTATAATGTAATTTCCTATTTAAAAAAAAAACAACACCTCACAAAGTTGAAATCCTTCTAAGATCTTGAATTCTGAGTCTCTCGGGGTTTTGGACCCTACTTGTAAACAACGACCCTATCTAGGACTCGGCCTATTTTTTTTTTTTTTTAATAATCTCCATGCCCAACATGGGGCTCAAACTCACGACACGAGATCAAGAGGCTGAATACTCTACCCACTCAGCCAGCCAGGCGCCCCCTAGGACTTGGCTTTTTATCCCCACCACACTTGGAATCTCTGTGAACCATGAGAGGGGCAGAAAATACCCTTGTTGATCAGAGACTGAGGATCATTTCACAAGCACAGACAACCCCCAGTGGAACCAAATGACCACTGGTTTTTATCAGTAGTCCTCTCAAAAATGAAAATTCATCATTTAAGCATGCAACTATTTCTTCTTTTTTTTTTAAGATTTTATTTATTTATTTGAGACAGAGAGAATGAGAGACAGAGAGCATGAGAGGGAGGAGGGTCAGAGGGAGAAGCAGACTCCCCGCTGAGCAGGGAGCCCGATGCGGGACTCGATCCCGGGACTCCAGGATCATGACCTGAGCCTAAGGCAGTCGCTTAACCGACTGAGCCACCCAGGCGCCCAGCATGCAACTATTTCTAATCCTGACTGTGATCAATAAGGCTGCTTGATTTTCTTCCTCTGCTACAGCAACAATCACTTACTATTTATCTGTGACTCCTTCCTGTGAAACCATCACTTTCCAAATGTCATCAGATGATCTATTTTCCAAGTCTGCGCTCACTTTGGGAACAGGCATCCATGTCTCATTCCCTCAGTCCATTCGTACACTGCCCTTTGAATAGCACAAAACATTCTTTCTTTCTATGAAACTATGCAGTGAGAAACCTTCACATTCTCCTAAAAGGGTATATAGTTTTCTTCCTATTCATATAGTGGGCATCTTGTCTTTGGAATTTTCTCTGACAACAGCAAGCAAGTTTACAAACTTTTCTTCGTGGCTAAATCACTGAACTTGGGGCATGATGAATTCACTATGAATCATTATAGAGACACCCTACATACCTGTCTTATTCCTGTGTGGATAAAAATTTATTTTATAGACATTTATTTTTGACCAATTCTTCAAAAAAATGTAAATGTTAAGGTAAGGAACTTAATCTAATCACCTGCACATGTTTTGTATGACCTGCTAACTCATTCCCTCTTCATATTATTTACTTTCCTCCCATCCAAGTACTAACCAGGCCCGACCCTGCTTAGCTTCCAAGATCAGACGAGATCGGGCGCGTTCAGGGTGGTATGGCCGTAGACTTTATTATTTACTTTCCTGCCATTACGGTGATCAAATTGATCTCTAAAAAGATTGTAAAAATCTCTATCAAAGTACAAGATGAGTTAAGATTTCAATCCTGATGTTGTAGCCTTTATGTGTATTTAATAATCACTTAAGAATTAAAGCTACCTTCTGGGTCCTTTCTTTTGACTTTATCCTGTGTTTACTTCAGTGAGGCTTTTGGTGTTTCCTTCATACCACCTGCACTGTACATTTTTTTATATGTGAAGATGAGGGGAAAAGGAAAACAAAAGTAAGAATAGATAAAAGTGACTTATTATCAAAGTATGAGAAAAGCTAGCTACTTGGCTAAATAAAAATAACATATTTAGTGATTTGTAATATAAGAATAAAATGAACTCACTGGGTCTCAGGAGGTCTGCAATATGATCTTTGCAAAAGGTAGCTTGCCAATTTAATTGAGGTAGGAGTTATTTAATTTTTTTACAGGTATAGTTTTCAATAAAACTACATATGCCTATAATACTGCAATGGCAGATGTGTCTCGATTATTAGAGGTGGGCTCAAGGGAATACATACAATGGATCTTGAAATCTGTAAGCAGCTGTTGGGGGGGGGAGGCTGAAATGCTGGGGGAGGGCATTGTACCACACACACATGTTCCTTAAGTGCAGCAATGTTTTCTTATTTTACTGCAGGTGTATTACAGAGATGAAATTTAATAACTTACTGTATACAATACCAATAAAACTGAAAAGATGCAGTGCCCTGCTGTTCATTATCACTGTACAAATGAGCTCGGATTATTCTGTGTGCATGCACGGTCAATCCCCAACACATAGGGACCTCCACATCTAGAGCTCTAGAGAATGGTCACTGCTTGAAAACCTCAATGATATTCTTCCCAATTACTTTCTTATCACTGAATTGTCGTTGTCCCAAATTCACACAAACGTGGCTTTGAGGAAGGTTGAAAATAAGATACACCTAGTATTTTTTTTAAAACATCATAGAAAGTCTTCACTGGAAGATGTCTTTTGAAAGGAGAGGGTAATGAAATCAAGGAATATATAGATTTCATTAAGTACTGTAAGAATTAAACAGTGACAGTATATTCTATTCAACAAAATCCGGGGAAGCGCCAGGCCGAAGATGCTAGCCCACCACAATTTGACTTCTCCCTTTATTAAGTACAAAGATAAGTGTCATACTATGAAAAACATTTCCGCATTAGAAATGCTGAAGGAAATGCAACTATGTATTCTTGAGGGGTTTCTTCTCCCAAGAAACTACTTCTGTTAGGTGATAAATAATACACTGAACATAAAAGGTCCATGCTTTAGGAAGCTCAGTTTAGTTTATCTGTGAGAGAAGGTATATGTAAAGAAATCCACATAAATATCCAGAACACACACACACACACTTTTTCAAAGGATGAGGCTCAATTCTAAGCAGGTTACCATATCAGGCCCAGCAGCAGACTCAGTATCTATGCCTTTCTAAAGTATTTATTTCTAAAAAGATTATGGGGTTTTGTTGGTATCTTGCAGTGTTCCCACTATTTTAACTTGGGGTCTCAGTTTTAAGAGTTTCAGAAAATATCTCCTTAATGATGAAACCATTTCAAGCACGGCCACAGATAAAGGAATAAATATTTCTGCCATTTAATGTTGAAAAGTTTTCCTGATGCTGCACTGGGAATATACTGCTTTTCTTATAGAAAGAAGCTCTAGGGCTATACCGATTTCTACACCATAGGCAGGTACATTTCAACATGAAATCTTATCAAGTACTCCTCAGTGTTAATTTAAATCAATTGTTTAGTCATTAATTGATTTTCTCCTTTCTCTTTACATGTCAAAAATATAAAGATGAATTGAATTCTTAATTGCTAGTGGTCATTAAAAACCCCTGAATGCTTTTTATAAGAAAAGAGAAGTTAGGGCGCCTGGGTGGCTCAGTCGTTAAGTGTCTGCCTTCGGCTCAGGTCATGGTCCCAGGGTCCTGGGATCGAGTCCCACATCGGGCTCCCTGCTCCACGGGAAGCCTGCTTCTCCCTCTCCCACTCCCCCTGCTTCTGTTCCTGCTCTCGCTATCTCTCTCTCTGTCAAATAAATAAATAAAATCTTAAAAAAAAAAAAAAAAAAAATTATAAAAAAAAAAGAAAAGAGAAGTTAATCTCAAGATTCTGGTGAAATCTCCATTTGGATACCAGGACTTCACTTTTTTTGGTGTCTCATAAATTATCTCAAAGCAATTTTAATTTTTTTTTAACGCACTCCCTGTCTTGAACTATTGTATAAAACTTGCCTATGCTTCTAACACATATTTTTCGTTTCATATATTTCACAAGTGAGTTAAATGCCACAATTGAAAAAGTATTGGGTCACGTTTAAGAGCCTGCCAAAGGTCTGGTTTCAGAATTTCACTCTATGTAGTTATTATATTTTTGAAAAAAATAATTTGATCTATGAAGAATCCAAATCCATGTAATAGCAAACCATATTCTGCCTGCATTGCACAAAAAGCAAGGCCCAAATATAATCTATACATTTTTAAGAAAGTGTTCATGCTGTTGCTAAAATGTGAATTGGCATATTCTACCCCAGCCTTTTCACAGGGAATCTTTATTGGTTTTAATGAAATTGCACATGCTAATTCTGAGGATGTTAGATGATACATGTAGACACATGTGGTTTATTTAAAAACAATAACAGCAAAAAAAGGCCACAGAGTCAGGAGCCATGTGGCCCCTCTCCCCTCTGGAAACCGCCCCCCACCTCCCCGTTATTCAGAGTTCTAGTACACGCTGAACAGACCTGAGTGAAGCTACTGTCCAGGCACCATGTCAGGCCCAGACTCTCCAGTGGGCCTAGAATCTACCAAAACTGGTTTTCCAGATGGGCTGTAATATGGATCTTTGAGCCCAGAAATCTCATCATGGGTTGGAGCAGCTGGGAACTGACGTTGGAAGACCACTGGCTTTAAAATAGGACGTTTCAGAGTTCAAAATCTGGCTCTGAAGCTTACTTGGGTTGTGACCTCAGGCCTGCTTGCTTTACTTCTCTGGGCTTCATTTTCTTAATTATTAAATGAGGACGATAATAATCACCATAGAGGTTTATACCAGTGCCTAATATTAAGCTCCCAGGCTTCCTCTAGTTAGAGCCCAGACGAACATTTAGAAACCCATTTGTTTTGAAACCCACTCATCAGTCACATCCGGGTTGTGGAAGGACAGGGGAGAAGCCAGACCCACTATCTCAATGACACTCCAGGGAGCAACCCTGAGCAACACAGCTGCCTACCAGACTCCGTGGGTTGACCACTGATGGTCAGCCTTGTGAGGTCTTTAAGAATAATTACTAGAATACAGAGGGGGCAATATGAGAATCTAGAGAAACTCCAGTGCTTAGGACAAGATTAATCTAACAACTAGGGATACAGATTGTCATAAGTTCTCAAATTTCAGCAAAAGAATACTAGAGTTCAGTTTGCAAGGAAACATACCTATAATTACCTCCTTCCCCTGCAATTAAAGCTTTTCTGACCTTTAGCCTGAGCTATAACTGTTCTTTTATCAATATACCTTACGAGATTTGAAGAATGCTTTAATGCTTCCAGTACCCTCCAGTACCATATTTAATACAAGCATTATTAACATCTATTTGGATATGTATGAAATACTTAAATTACCAGCGCTAAAATATGAACAATGAAAGGAAGCTTTTTTACAGAAGAATGTCAGCTATAAATGGAGATGGACTGATGGAGCTTTTAAAAAAAAAAATCACTAGTTCAAAAACCTCTAGTACAGGGAAGCATCATCAATGTACGCTAAAACCATCAGGTCAAAGACTATTGAGGAACTGGGATATTTGCCCAGTGCTAATGTATCAACACAAAGATTGTTTACTGATTGTAAAAAGGGAAAGGTTTCTTCACAATAGAAAGATCTGGGGGTCTCCACTTTCACCAAGTGATTAAAGTTAGCATCATCAATAGCAACATATCTTGACATTATATGCCTCCAGATGGAAAGCAATATGAAGGACATAGCATCATCTGTGAGATACTCAGGCCAAAAATGGGCAACATCTATATGAAGAAACCTTTTGACCTAATTTAACAAATTAAACAGCACCACAAAGAAATAATCTGACAATTCTAGATGGGAGAATATTTTTTAAGACAACTGGCTTGATTTCTTTAAAGTAAATGCCATTTTTTAAAAAATTACAGGAATTGCTCTAGTTTAAAAGAAATCATAAAGAGACATAGAAACCAAATACCATGCATAAATGCAATGACAGAAAAAAAAAGCTATTGAGGACATTTTCATGGGGGATACAATTTAAGAAATCTGAATACAGATAGGGTATTAGATTAGGAAGCTATTGTTATTTTCTTTGGGGGTGATAATAGTATTTCATTTCAATGGCTAAGTGTTTATAATTTTAAAAGACACATGCTGAAAAATCTAGGGGTGAAATCTGATTAGGTCTGTCACTTAAAAATGGTTCACTGAAAAATGTGTATATGTATTTATACAACACATGAAGCAAATATAACAAATATTAACAACGGTTTAAGTGGTAAGTATATGGCACTTTATTATTTTTTTCAACTTTTCTGAGTATTTGAAAATTTATACTATATAAGATTTCTATAACATTTGTTAATTAAATAAATGGAGCTTGATTGTCTCTGCTGATATCCAGAAAGCTGCTAGTGGGGGCGTTGAAGGGAAAGTATGCAACAGCTTCCCTTTGTTTTTCTCCTTAGTACCTAACAGATCACTAGAGGGCCAATAAATATCTATTTACCAATACAAGGAAGGAATGGTTCCATTGTCCCCTTTGGCGAGCGT
Source organism: Neomonachus schauinslandi (assembly GCF_002201575.2). Taxonomy (NCBI): domain Eukaryota; kingdom Metazoa; phylum Chordata; class Mammalia; order Carnivora; family Phocidae; genus Neomonachus; species Neomonachus schauinslandi. Next base: position 19,678,937 of record NC_058416.1, on the reverse strand, counting down.
TGGGGTGGCTGTTGGGTGAGAGGTTGGCCCACAGCAATGCCCCCAAAACAAACAAGCTGATGCCTGAAATGCTGCCTGGGGCAGAGTCACAATGCATATACGCAGCAAACTCAGGCCCTGTGAGGTCTGAAGTCGTCATGATTTTAAATACTCTGTCTCACTGTCCTCCCCGGCACACTCAGAAAGGATGGGGCTGGATTCTGACCTTTGGTTCCAATCACGTGCCCAGCAGAAACCCAGAACATAGAATTCCCTCGCCACTTCCTTTCCGAACGTTCAGGCCTCGAACAGTGAGACCACCACCAGGCTGGCAGTCAGCGCCCTGAAGGTGAGGGACGAGTGACGCTCCACTGGATGACCTCTGTGTCCTTCCAGGGCCTGCACAGCACAGTATAAGGGCAGACTTCCAAAGGACTTGCATTGAGAGAATATGATTTTCTCATTTTTGCAGGTATGAAAACTGTGCTAAATCTATGGTTCTCATACATTGCCATTTTCAGACTTTGCTCTCTCAGAATGATTCCTAAATGTGATGCAGGAGAAACAGGCATTACGGTATCACAATCCTCACCCTGCTAGGCACAGAGTACACATAGCAAGATACAGCCGATGAGGTCCCTCCCCTGTAGGAGTCTATAGAATCTTGGTGGAAACCAGCATTCAACAAACATAAGTAATGGCAAATTCAAGAGGCACTATGAAGGAGACCCGAAGTGCTAAGGTGGGACATAGACATAATATGTGGATGGAAGTAGGTCCTAGGAAGGATGCACTGGACCAAGACTGACCCAACGTCCACCGTGAACAAAGTGTAATGTCAAATTAAAAAAAAAAAAAAAAGAGAGATGTAGTTCTGCTTCCACAAGACCTAAGTAGCCATTTTCTTAAGAAGGGACAAAGGATTTCATGCCTTCTTTGCTTATATCCTCTCCATTTTGACTTTAGATAAGGAAAAGTTAAAGGAGCCCAAAGTTTTAGAATTAAGTCACTTGTAATTCTTTGTATATTAAAAATAAAAATAATTAAAAGAAAAAAATCAATTCTTCAATGTGTCATTCATTTTAGAACCAACTATAATGTTTTGAACCCAAAACAACAAGGTTTATGAGCAAATCCCATTTCATATAGAGAAGATCCATTTTCTATACAGTTTCAAAGTTTCTGGAATTTAACAAAAGTATCTGAGATTAAGCCTAATTCTTAAATCCCGTCAGTTTTAAGATCTCAACATCAAAAAACTTTATCAGCATAGTCCTATTTGATTACTTGCTGAGAGAGAGAAAGAATGTGGATGAGGTTAAAGCCTTGGACTTCACTAGAGAAAACAAGATATGGGCTGGGACATTCAGTTGCAGAATTCTGTGCAAAGACTTCAAGGCATCCTCCTGATTTTCAGTAAATCACTAAATATTCACTGCCTTCTCAATCAAGTACATAGGCAATATATTTCCATGTCTTGAATAATCAAATTAAGGCAAGAAGTCTAAAAGCTTTTTCAAGGTCAGTGGCAATACCAACTTTTGGACACATCTTTAAAATAGAGTATAGTCCTATAGACCATACTAGGAAATCATCAAACCTAGTTGCACAGAACAATCACCGGGGGAATTGTCAGAAAAGCAAAGGCCCAACTCGTAAGATTCTAATTTAATTGGTCTCAGATAGGGCCCAATCTTCCATATAGTACACACACACCCACGCGCCCCCCCCCCCAAGCCCCCGCACATACACCCCACACATCTTGCCCAGGAGATACTAATAATGAAACCACTGCTTTAGACCTGGGCTATATCCCAAAAAAAGAAAAGACAAACAATTCCTGATAATCAATCCTGAACTTCCATTTAAGGGGAAAACTTCTGCCTTAATAACAATCATTTGTGTTGACATCATCATCTCATTCAAAAACAGAAGATCTCGGCAAGATAAAAAAGTTTGCAATCGCCAAACATCCTCTTCAAAGCAGCAAAAGAGGCCAAAAGCAAATGACATTTTTTTCCTTTTGTCATCTGCAGTGATGCCCATTAGGTATTAGCTATTGGTTATCGTATTAAGGTTGGATCATCTTGCAAAAAACTTTATTTCCGCTCATTTTCATTTCTGTCAGACTTTCCATTATAAATTTTATTTTCTCTGCCAGTAAAAGTAGTATGAGGTTGCAATTTGGCAAGAACATTTTAAGCTTGGGTGTGATTTCCGTACCCCAATTTGATTTAAATTAGTTTTGCCATATTTAGTGAGAACTAAAAAAAAAGTCCACTTGGCTGCTTTGCTTTGTCTATTGGTTCTTTTTCTATACAATTTCAAAAGTCTGAAAAAGTTACCATGTTTATTTCTGATAATTTTACGTGGAAATGCATTAATGAATTCATATTGTCCCATTACTATTTATAATGAAAACAACTTAATAAAGAACCTGCCAGCTTTTGTTGTTTGGTTAAAATATCTGCTTTTTAAAAAGCCACGTGTCTATCACTATTAGTGTTAAATCCTCAAGAGAAACATAATGGATATATATAAATAATATATATATATGTATGTATGTATATATATACACACACACACACATATATATATTTAACCTGATGCATTTCTGAAATAACATACATTTCAGAATAATAATTTATTTCTCCAGGACAGCGTTTTGCTACCTGTTGCTTACCACCACTATTTCTCAAACAAAAGGCTATTGAGACTGGAATAAGCATCTTCACATGTAACAGTGCTCATCCCTCTAAGTCCACAGGATACATTGTTATAATACGACAGATAAAGCTGCTTTTGGAACTCCTCAGGGCAGATCGTCCAAAGGATTTCCACCCAGCATCTCTAGAATGTAGTAAACAGGAGAAACAAAAGCTTCCTCTCCAGGAGAGCACTCACCTTGCCACACAGTGGGGAATCATTTCAGCTGTGATCTGCTACTTAGACTTGAAGCCCAAGATACCCGCGACTTTGCCTCTCTTTTTGGTTTGCATGGCTGGTGTTGAGACAGGGATATCCCAAAAGCAATTCGGCACAAGAGAAACATTCACTGGAAGACACACTATGGTCTGCTCTATTCTCAAATTTCACTGAAAGCAGAAATTCATTATATGGGCACTTTTCCTCTCCAGCCCCTATTTTCTCAATCAGGGAATTTCCGAAATTTTGCTCTTTTATTTATCCTTACATGATCACCCTGTTTATGGATACTGCTGAGACCATGCTAAGCACAGAGACAGTCGGTTCTTGCAAGACTCACAACCATGAAGCAGAAATAAGAGAGAGAGAAATCTCCACACTCCACAGCTACATTATGAAGACTTTTTAAGAAAAGCATATGCAGTCATACTCCGATACACAACAGAATTTTCCTGGCCACGAATGTCTCAAAATGAGCCTCCCAAGGCCCAGAAATTCAGCCATCACACACCAGTCCATCCACCTCTACTCCACCCTCTGCCCCCTTCCACTTCTCACCTTGTGTTTGCCAAAAAAATAACTTCAGTTTCACCCGAGGGAAGTATTTCCCACAAACCGAGGGAGGGTCTGCGTCCCTGCACATGCACAGACAGACTCACACGGTCTGGATGATGCTTTAACAAGTTAAGGGGCCTCGCGCTTACTCAGCAGAGGAAATCTTTGTGTCTGTGAGGAATCACGCCAATTCCTATTAGTAAGAAAGGATACAGGGGCGAGGAAGCCTATTCTCTCATTGACCAGAAAAAGAGGCCCAGCGAAAACAGAGACCTCTGCCATGACCATCTGCAAAAAGGAAGGATGTTGTCAACTTTCTTCTCCCCAAAACTCTGACGACCTCTGCCTTGACCCTCAGAAACCAGATACACAGGAACCGGCTCTTCTGCAGGAATTGGGAGCTTTACACTAGAGATTCGGCACTAGGAGGCTTGTCGCCCAAGCTATCTGCCCCGAACATTTGCACTCACATTCCAAAGATGTTTCCGTTGTGCTGGAATGGCTGTAAATTTCTTTCCTGCAGAATTCTTTCCAAACAAACTGCTATGAACTGTACTGTGCAGCCTGTGTGTCAGGAGCTCTTAACCAAGCACTGGTTCACCTCATTGCAACCAAGCTTTCAGATGCCGAATAGGACTGAAGGGGTGGCTGGGCCAGAGGAGGCAATTTTAAAAATGCAAATATATCCGGGGCGGGGGGGGGGGGGGGGATAAAAAAAAAATAAACCTCCACCAGAATTCCACCTCTAGTGACATATGACTGATACATAAAGGTGACATCCTTCACAGGCTCTGTTTAATTGCTAAAACTGTCTGCTTACATTTTCCAGGATATATGAAACAGGTTGTTTCAAAATTTCAAAATCGATTTTTTTTCCCCCCATATCATTAAAGAAAATGGGAGGGTGAGCGGGTTCGAGAGCAAGCATTCCCTTTCCAGCATAAGAAGAATGTACATTCAGTTTGGGTGAGGAATGAAACAGTAGAAAGCTTTGAATCTGAGAGAGGATTATTAAATTCTATCAAGAGTTCTCCCAAGTAAGAAACCAATGCACTTACAAAAAAGAAAGTCCAAATCCTAAGCAAAATAAAAGATTTTTAAACATACGATTAATACCGAATCTGAAGTTAAAAAGAAAGCATTTATACAAACTCGGTTGTCCTAAAACAAAGCTTATACTTTTGGTGATGGATAGTATTTTTAGAACTTAGCTTTCTCTGGAGAGTGCAGAGTATGCAAATGCAGAGCACACAGAGACACAAACACACACATGCTATACCTTTGTATTACACTGGCATTTTATTATTTAATTAAAGTACTCTTATTTTTCTAGCTCACGCATGCTTCCCTTGAGACGGCTTTGCTGTTAGCCTGCTGGCCTTGACTTCCAGCCAAAAACAATTCAGAAACAAAAAGGGACAACAAATCATATTTTCACAGACATTTTTATCCCTCAATACAACCCTGTTTTCACACAACATCATCCAGCCCCTATGAAAACTATAATTTAGGGCAATAACCACCCGAACCCAGGGTCTGACACATGGCTGCACGAAGTATTTCTAGTGTAAGAAATTCTTAAGTTCTTAATTGCAAATAAACTCTTTTGATAGAACCACTTTAACCGACATTGCTAGTTGGCAAACAGTGCCACGGGTACCGACTGATGGATTAAAAAAGAAAAACAAACCAGTGAAGGCAGTTGTGATACGGTAGCCATCTCTGTGATACAGAGAACGAGGGGTTGATTACTTCCAAGCTCTGTGCTATTTCATTACTTTCTAAAAGAGAGAGGCATCGGCAGACTTTCAGTGCATCTTAGTGCCATACTCAAAAATGCATCACCTAATTTACAAAACAAACCAATTTACCAGGCTCATTCTTTTCAACCCTTCCCCATGCAAGATTCTCACTTACCTGGTGGCAACCCTGTAAGTTTGATTCTCTCCCATAAGATGAGTATGAGCCCCTTTCTGTTTTACCTGCCAAGAGAAACAACAAAAAAAGTGTAAATTATGCTTTTCCTTAAAAAAAAAAAAAATCTCCAGGTAACAGACATCTACTTCTCTTCCCCGATGTTTACATACGTAAAGTAGGCACTACTGTCAATGTATGCAAGCAAGAGAGGGAATAGCACTTCCTCACTCTGGCTATGATAAACTGGAAAAAAAATATCCTTCATTCCTATTCTTAGCCAAACTGCTCCACACTTCCAAAAACTGTCATTCCAATGGCCTCCACTTTCTCTAACAAACAAATTGTCAGCCCTTATTTTCACTTTCTTTCTCTCGCAAAATTTGAACAATTTCATTTTTATTTACACAGCAGGCAAATTATCTATGTAATGACCCTAGTCTAGTAATTCCCATTGATTATATTGACACTTAATGGTGAGGCCAAAGCTAATCAATCAAGGCTCTCCAGATGGTGAAAATAGCAAAGAAACTACTCAAAATTCTGACACACTCTCTCTCTCTTTTTTTAAACTCCCTTTCCCAGGGGTACACCCCATCATGATCAAGACGATGATAGAATTTACATTGGGGAAAGGGGGCTTTTGCAAAATCGTCCCCTCTGAACCCAAGTTCAGACTCTACCAATGGACCCAGTGGAACAAGGAATAATGGACTGTCCATGTCTCATGCCAATGCTAACAACTCAGTTTTTATCTGTAGATGGCTCTACAGAGATATATAGAGCCTCAGGTGCTATTTGGCCACATCTAAGGATAAAACCAAAGCTGCTCATTTGTTTTTGGTTTTTTTTTTAGAACTATGTTTAGCCATAATAATCTGTAAGGGAGACAATGAAGCCACATTACAAGAGATCTAAGCAGTAGAATTTAGTGACATGTGAAGAGTTGTTATAGAAAATTGATCCATACTAGGACATCAAAAAGGACTAGTGGTGTGACCAAGTACCCAGATGACAAACCCCACGCCACCCCACCCCGCCCAAGATGGAGCGGATACTTCTCTCTGCAAGACTAGAGCTGAGAGGGACGTAGCACTTTACCCAGGACTCTACTCTTCCTCTTTCCAATGGGAAGAGTCAAAACCCGTATTCTGAGAGAGGGAACTGAAATCCTTCTAAAGTGTATGACCCCCAAGTTTTCCTCCTTCCACTCCACTTAAAATAAATGTTAAAAGTAACGGCAGTCATTTTTTACCTTTTGGTTCAATGACAATGCTGTTAGAGTCTACCTTCCTGACACCACACAAAGAACGATCTTTAATAAATCTTCTATCTTGTCAAAAGTGTACCTGGTATTGAAGTCACTGTATACATAAAATGGAAGGTGATTTTCAAAGAAAGCCAAACTTGAATCTTAAAATTAACCCTCTCTCCCTCAGTATTAACTTTTCTACTGGCTTCAGTGAATCTTGGGTTTAAGAAAACACTCCCCCCTGCTCCCCCATTTCCGGTATAGTGTTCAGTGCAAAGTAGAAAATCAATGCCCATATCAGTTTCAATTCCAATGAAACCGGATACCATCTCATAGACTGTCAGTCTTGAAAGATCTAAGAGAGTAACTTTCATTGTATGAGGATTTTACATTAAAGCAAAGACACATTTACCCGTTTCAGAAGCATAAATGGTCATATACACATATTTACTCTTCTGTGTAAGTCCAATGTAGGCTCCTTATACCCTTTAACTTCCCTTTCTAAATATTACTAAGAGAGAAACTTGACCTTTATGAGCTATCAAAGGATGTACGTCCTTCCTCAAGTTCTTGCATCTAAAAAGCTTTAATACAACTACCACATAGTTCCCTTTGACATCATGTTCACTTTTTTAACTGCCAGAAAAGCAGTGGCGAGGTAGGGAGGCAGGCAGACAGACAGATAGAAAGATAGATGGATAAAGCAGAATTTACTCTGACTTCCTAGGAAATTGAACATCTAGTGTCCTGTTTGGGTAATTTCCAAAAATTGGATTGCAAAATACAGTAAGAAGGAAGAAGGTTATCTATTTTTTTCTCTAGAAGGAATTACTGAAGCTATCCCCTATAGAAGCTCACCACCTGGCATTATTTCCCAACCCGACACCAGCACATAGACCTGGAAAGATGCATTTTCCTACCAGGATTTGTCTCAATTCATATATATAAGTTGGGGCTATTCCTCCCATTATTTTAAAGCTAGAAGGTCAGTGCAAATAATAAGGGAGAGAGAAAAAGAGAGAGAGAATATGAATGAAAATAAATGGGAGAGAAAGGAGAGAAATCAAGAGAGAAGGAGTGGAATGAAAAGAGCAAAGGGGTAGGAAGGAAGGGAGAGAAGAGAATATGAATTCACGCCACACAGAGTCCCCAAAGTACCCTTGGCTACATAGACCCGGCATTCTTTACTATCATATCAGATACAGACTGCTTAATCTTAATTTTGCTTGTTAAAAAATATTTATCCAGATACAAAAATAAACCCACTGCAAATTACAAGTTGTCAGGGTTAAAAATCTACTCCTGTTTGTGTGGGGGAGGAAAAGAGACCAGCATAGACATGAATCATTCTCAGTAATTTGAGTGTTTCCATGACATCAATGGGCACCCATCCAGGACTCTGTCGAAGTCTGCGAGGTACCGAAGAGGCAACGCAGCCAGCAGGAGGCTGGGAGGTGCACTTTTTTTTAGGTTTTTTTTTTTTTTTTAGGATTATGCTCCTTGTAAAGATTTCATCTGTAGCATCCACTTTTACCATCAAATAGATCGCTCCAGAGATCCCGAGCGAACACATTTCATTCTGATAGTGTAAGCCTTTAACTTTATTACATCTTTTTGTTTCCAAATTCAACTATAAATCTGCCCTCAGAGCCCAAACCCCTGTTTGGGAGCAAAATAATCAGGGACTGTGGATAAACCCAAACACCTTCTCAAACATATGAGACCCATTCCCATCGTTTGCTAATGGCAAACCACAGCCATTTTACAATGACATCTCAGTTTCTAAAACACACACACACATACACACACACACGTGTATCTTTTGTGTAAACTGCCCATTAAAAATTAGCTATGGTTTTGATGTCGATTTTCTGCTTAAAATTCCCTGCAACATTTGTTTCAGATAATAAAATGTTCAAGAGCACTGATAACATGTTTGGGGAGGATTCTTAAGTGACTATCTGTGCTCCTGAACACAAAAGCCCCTCAATATCTGCGTTTACTCTATGTCAGGCGTGGATTTTTGTCACTTAGACCAACTGGCTGGCGCGGACAGCTTCGTTCCTCCTTTCTCCATTCTTCGACACCCACCTCCCCCCATCCCCACAACCGCAACGGAGCTTTGAAAGAGCGAAAAACCCCATTTTCCCAATATTTAAAAGAGATAGCAGTGATGAACAAACCCGGCGTGTTCACTGCGGAATTTTCGAGACGACCCTCCAGTACTAGAATGCGACAGCCGCTGCGGATATTTTTTGGCACAAAGACAATGGTGGCAGTGCCAAGCCCCATGGCTAAAACTACTCAAAAGAGGCATAAGGGTAGCATTAATCGCTCAAGTCTTTTACTGCATGGAGTACTGTTGTCCATATTTTAGAAACTAAAAGTACCCGTTAGTAACATTTGTTGTATGCCCATAAAGCGGTGTGTGGGGGGATTCTGAAATACATACCAGAAACCAATCTTGTCAGGCATTTGATTCATTTTTATACCTAAAAGGACCAAATGTTAAATTTTGCTGCTGGTGATGATTTGCCTTGCATGAAGTGAATGATATGACCTAATGGAGCACATTGAAGGCTGAATGAAAGCTATAGAGACGATTTCATATAAACTAAGTCGACATATTGGCTAAACAACTTTCTTCTGCAAAAATGATGTATACAAGGAACATGTAATACTATGTCACAATTTTTTAAATTAAGCAAGAAAAACGCTGTAAATGAGCAGACACAACTTCCGTCAATCAATCCTTCTGGAGACAAAGGAGATCAACACGCAGCCCCTTCTCCAGAACAAGTCAGCATCTACAGTAAGCAAACAACCCAGAAAGTCAACACGTGTTTTGACCAAATCGAGCCCATCAGCTGCTAAAAACCTATGTTTAAATTTGACTATTAAAAATGGCCACAACTGATAATCAATAAAGGATTCCCTTCCCTCTTGTGTTGCCCTTGAAAAACTAATCTAAGCAGAAAATATAAGCTGCTTCCAATTTTTTTTTTAGATTCTTGTTGATCTAGTCAGTAATCCTTTATCTTGCTGCCCCGGAAAGGAGAAGTGCGGGGGAATGTTTTTTGTTTGGGGGCAGTGTTGTTAAGAAATGTCTATATAATTCCAAATTTAGTACTTTTATATTCTTGTATCATTTACTATTTGACTTCTAATTTTTTCTTTCAGTATATCCATGTTATCCTATTGTAAGAGAATGCCCAGGGAAGCGGATGAGAATGAAAATATTACTTGAAGAGAAAAATGATCTCATAAACCCATTCATTCACAGGGATACATCCAAGAAGTATCAGCTCTGGTCGATGACTACACCTGTACAGTTCTAATGCACATGGAAACAGACAAGAACAACTTACTGATACTATGATTTCTGCAGATAAGCTGTGACATAGAAGACCGTGCTGGTGGTTGACCAGCAGGGTGATAACAAGGTCATGTTTGGGTTTCTAGCCTTTCATTCTTAAAAGGTCACTTTTAAAATTATATATAAATGGTAAGTATCTCACCCACCCCTGAAAAAGAGGCACCTGTACCAAGGGAACATATCATCCCATGAAAAGCCTTAATGAAAACTTATCTGATGCTTCAGGATAAACCAGGCAAGGCTGCTTCCCTGTTAATCCTCATTCTGGAGACTGAAGAATGAGCCTTTTGTTCCCTGGCATCAGACTAGGAACTCATAACCATGTTCAGATCAGAATAAATCTCTGTCCCTGTCCCTAACCCCAACCCATCCCTGGTTACCCTATTAATGAGTATTGTGATTATGATGATGATAGTGATGATGATTCTGCATACTATTTTATTAAAGACTATTTTATTAAATAATGACTGAACTATTTGGTGGTTCTGAAAATACACATGAGGTTATTATTTATAGTCCTTTCGTCTTTCCCATGCTCACTTTTCCCTCCTTTGCCCAAATAAGAATAGCTGAGTCCTGGCCATGTATTGTTGCCCATTATGCAAAGGGCTTGTGTAGACTGATTTATTCAATCTGCACAACAACCCTGGGAGGCAGGTAATATAAACACCCATTTTGTAGATGAGGAAACTGAGATACAAAAAATTGCCCAAGACTACACAGGCAGTGTGTGACCTAACCAGGATTCAAACCCTGGCACTTTGATTCCAAAGGCTGTGATCTTAGCACTACTCTGTGCTGCTGGTATTTAAATGCTGGAAAAAAAAAAAATCTATAAATAAGCAAGAAGCCCAATACTGAAGACTCAAATCCCAGAGCTCAAAACACTCATGAATTTGATATGAAATTAATGAAAGTGTCTTATAGGTGGTGATAATTTACATTTACATGGTGTTTTATCCCTAAAAGGTCTCTTGGTACTTTAGAGCTATGCAAATGATGTACACCAAAACCCATGACGTCGTACAGTAAGCTGCAGCCATCTCCACGTTAACTTGAAGCAACTAATCAACAAGAACATGGCAGTGGGCTGCATCTCTACACATTCCCTGTGTGAAGAGTGTGACTTCGTATTAAGATGCACAGAGAAGAGTGGAAGAAAAAATATCATTATAATATGGGACAAAGCAGCATCGCTCACAAGGGTCTGAAATAATAACCCCACAACAGGCTCCCCAAAACAAAAGGAAGGCTAATTTAAAGGGCCTAGGGAATGTTACACTCTATCTATATCCCTCCCTCAGAAGAAATGTACATTATATCTTAACATATTAAAGCCCCTGACAAGTCCTGCAGTGAAGACATTTAATTTAGCTTAATACTATCTTTCCTAAACTTATGTGAATACACATACCTACCCCATATCTTTTTGTCTCTTAATATAAGTCATGAGGAACTTCGGGAGCTACTATTATCTAAAAACAAAAACCAAAAACCGAAAAACCCTACCGCTAAGAATGTATTAGGTTAATATATGTTTGTAATTTCCTGTGAAACAAATAATGTAAGCTTGTTTCAAATAATGTAATCATGTTTTATTTTAATTAAATTGATCTAAAGTTATTGCTCATCATTGATGATGTTTCTTTGTAGATACGCCTTTGTTATTCTGACTAGCTGGTCAACTTTGCCCCACATCCTTGTTTGGTGGTGAGAGCCTACCTCTGCAAGAAATCAGAAGTTGACCTTATTCTTCTGATTTCTACAATTCAAAGAGCATTGGTTCTCTCCTACAGAATCTTGCTGTACCAGGACAACTCGGTCTTCAATCCACAGGCATTCAGAAATCCAAATTTAATAAATTTTATGCTGAAAGAATTACAACTCAATTCCAGCAGATAAACTAGTCATTCCACAGCCTAGAAAATTCTCTTCCTCCCCTTCTTCCTAAATTGAGACCAGAAAGAAAAGCGCATAGTTTGTAGCAAAGGATAATGGGAAATAGGGAGCTAGCCATCTCCCCAGAAAAGACTAGCATCAGTCTTCTGTCTCACTGATGTGCTTAAGCCATAAAAATAGAATACTCAGTGATGATCTATAGCTCTGATCCTGGAAAAGTATGAGTTTGGGCTGCATTTCGTCACTGATTCACCTCATCTCGTCTAGACACCGTGCTGCCTTCAAAACAGTGGGTGGACTAAGCTTCCAGAGATGCCGACTATCCTGAGGCACCACCACCAGAACTCTTCCCTTCGGGGGGCTGTCTACGGTGCAGAATCTATACTGAATTTTCCTTAAAGCATTCACATTTGTAAAGCACTGTATGGTATGCAAAGGAATTTAACTCACATATTTAAGACAACACACCCTACGAACTCCTTAAGTGGGCATTTTCAGCTCTATTTTTATAAATGAGGTCATTAAAATGAAGAAAGAACAACTGACTTATAGGAGTAGAAGAAGTTATACAGGTATCAAGAGACGAAGCTAGAATATAAACTTCCAATTCCAGTACCAAAGCCCCTTTAGACTCTTTTTGGAGTGTTCAAAATGTAATGTCCGTATCTAGTCTGGTAACAAAGATTATTCCACCTGTCTTCTTCCCAGTGTGCACCACAACCCCTCCCCCCTCACATCATTTTAACTCAGTTTGTAAGGCATAAAGGAATGGATAAAAAAGGTCAAAAATGATAGGCATTTTGAGTGACCATCCTCTGGTACACCAAAAAGTACTTTCTAAATGCAAAATAAAAAAGTACGCCTTAGATTATGCCACATGCCCTAGACAACAGCCAAAATATTCCCCTCACTCGGTGTCATGCTCAGGAGAAGGGCACACATTATCAAATTAAAGCACATGAATTTTATGCTTTATTTTCCAAATGCAGGAAAATCTTTCATTGAAAATAACGCTAATTCCACAGAGTGTGCAATTAATCAACATAATCACGGGGATAACTTAGCTGTTTGGGGAGGTGTGTCAAATAACTCTTTAAGGCCACTAAAGTGCCACTTCAGTCACCAGAATAATGATTTTCTGAATCAGCAATTTGTACAAGGGTCCCCTGGAGACCTGAAGGACTAAGGGCAACCCCGAAATCACTCGACTTACTTCTAATGAGTAACTTACCACTGGCTTTATATGAATAAGATCTTAATAGTTCTGCCGACCCTGTTTCACATTGTTATCACAGTTTGTGCGTGATGACTGGCTATAATCAAACCACAGCAATTAAGGACTTGTGTGCCCTCTGAAGAAACAACAGAAGCATTTGAAAGCTTATTTTTTATTTGAAGAAACATAATAGTTTTTATATAAAAACAAAGAAAGGTCAATCTTGCAATATACACTAAAGGCATCAAAGCAAGCGGAGAGAAATATTTTCGCTAGATTTGTAGGAGGAAAGGAAGACACAGGATGGGTGTGGAGAAAAGCAATCCCTCAAATTCTGTTCTGTGGCTAAGAAACCTTGATGGTCATGAGACCAGTTAGGGAAATGCTTCTTACAACAGATTCCTGGCTTCTTTACCCCAGGGTATTTGCATTCAGTGGAGTAGGATCTGGCATTCTAATGTTGTTGTTGTTTTTTTTAATAAAATTCTACTGGTTAGTTCAACAAGCCAGGGATAACAGTAACCAATTTAAGTGACAGGCATAGCCTCTAAGGTTACATCAGATGGAACTCCAATAAACCTGGTGGCCTGGTGGATAGCAACAACAACAACAAAATAGATTACTACCCAATCCAACCCATTTAAATGGATTTTTAAAAACAAATAATTGTTGATCTCCAAGGCCCCTTCTGAGTTCTATTTCAGAAACCTTTTTCTGTCAGCATACTTGGCCTTTAAATTTGTTCATCTCCACTAATGAAGACTGATTGTTTCAAAGAAATTAGTCTCCCATTACCACGTATTTTCATTCCCCTAATAAATGACAGAATTCCCAGACATGAGAGTTCCAGAGGTAAAAGGCCGCTCCTCTTCTATCAGACCCACTGGCCACTGCTCTGCAAGTATCCCTTTCCCCATTCTATCCCAAGACAGAAATCGCCTAATATACTCCACGGTCAACCTCTAGTGAACATAGTTTTTAAAAGGGCCCTTCGGCCCATGTATTTACCCTTCCATGCTCTACTGAAGACAGTCCATACAAAGGGAGAAAATGTGGTCCTTTGATTCCCCTGGAGGAGATCCATGACATTTCTGGTCAGAGGCAGTAGAAAGATCATATGAATAAAGACTCTGCTGCCTGGCTAATTTTTAATTTACCAGCAAAATTTAAGAAAATCTAGAGCTACGTTTCACCATAAAAATCACTTTTAACAATAAATTATTTGCTGCCCATTGAGCTGATGTTCTAACAGAGCCTTACTAGTATTATATGTAAAAAATAATACTGACCAGACTCTGAGTAGGCCACAGTGGGACAGCAAACAGAGGAAACGTTTTAGTATTATGTTTGTTATAGGATCCATAAAGGAAAATTACATATTTTAGCATCATGGCATGTAGGCAATGGCCTCAGTTTTCAAGCTAAGTTTACAACTAACAAAAATATAACAAGTATCATCTCTCAAAGAAACCACAAGTACATTTGATATGATACTCAAGACTGAACAAAAGTAAGACGGATGGGAATCTCATGAAGATTTATATATAGTTTAGACATGTGTATAATATATACAAGCATTATACTTATATATATACAAATATACATAAGTAACATTTAAAAATTTTTTAAGTGCTTTTCATTTAAGTAATCCCTACACCCAACGTGGGGCTCAAACTCTCGACCCTAAGATCAAAAGTTGCACGCTCTTCCTACTGAGCCAGCCAGATGCCCCCATTTTAAACCCCAGACAGAAGATAATGCAAGTGTCATTCATTTATATATGTAAGACAACCGATATATTAGATGACCATTTCTTCAGCCTTAGCACTGAATTACAATTGGTCTCTACTCCCTAAACATCCATCACTGAGAAGCTGGGGGTGGGGGGCGGCGGGAATAGCCCAAAATTCAAAATACATTTCAAAACATCCATAGAGCAGACAAAGAATGAGAAGACTGCTAATTCTTGAACCTGATCAACTTTAAGAGATCAGGCCCACCACAACCAAAGTGGAAGGCAAACAGGACCAAACTCCTCAGAGTCCAACTCCCCTGTGACACGAGTCACAGCTAAAGGAAGATGATGGTTCACAGATAAAATTACATGAGCCACTGAGTCCCACACTATGATGTTTAAGGAAAGCCTCCCAGTGACTGAATACAGGGGCATGACTACAACAAGAGAGGAAGGCGGGGGGCACAGGAAGGAAGAGGAGAGGCCGTGGAAAGGATGGTCAAGGAGAAGAAGGGAGGAAGGACAAGGGGAGTAGTCAGAATACTGACCTCATATGAGCAAAATAGGCAAGAAAATAAAGTACATTACAAGGAATAGATGTTTACAGACAGCAATTTTCAGTTCGGAAACTTGCAAAAATGATCATCTGAATAGTTGTAAAAGAGGTCCAAAAAACACGAACTACGGAAATAAATATTTGTTGGTGCCTCTGTGTACCCCGTGTTGGCTGCTGGTACATCAACAGTGGACACTGTTCTCAAGAGGTAAGGATTTAGACAGTTGAAATGCAAGGGAGCAAACGCAACAATGTACATCAGTAAGAGGTGAATGGGTGTACTGAAAAGCACAGAGGAGGAGAATGCCTAATAGAACCTCATCATGGTAATAGATGGCAACAGCAGAGATGTGTATTTGAGATTCCATGCAAGGTGCCATTATAACTCAGTTAGGGGCAACTTGATATTTGTTAGAAAGCAGTTCATAGTTACTTGACATATTAAATAAATCAGAGATACTTGTATCATTTATTCAAAATGAAATTTAAGGTAACTTTCCAACTTCCTAAAATTGGAAAGACAGGAAACTGGAAAAAGATGACATTTTCCCCCTTCCTTAACTCTAAACTCTTTGATCAGTCCATATTTTAGGGAGCTGGCTGGGATATTTTGAAGTCATTTGCTTACAAATCAGAGAAATTTACAATACAAGACAAAAGGGACCATCGGTGATTTGCTCCTTTAACATCTCACACTCTACAAACAATAACCAAAAGAAGCAAAACCAAACAAAAAGAGGTTCCACTTAAACTACCATTCTCAATGTCTGCCCGGGAGGATAGCTTCATTTGGTCTGCAAGGAAGCCAAAAATGCCTTTATAAAACATTGCGATGTTAATAGATAGTCATTTTCCTCCACAAGACAAGTGACAACTCTTGATGCTATGAGAGAGTTTTCTCCTAGGGATTATCTGCCACATCCATTACCTACAAAGAGTCATATGGCAAAATTTCAATGATTTTTCTTTTTGAAGTCCATTCCCAACTTAGTCCCAATAAGAATTCTTCTTAAGTGTAATCAGACTAGGAGAAACTATGAAAGCAATGAAAATACAATCAATGGTAAGATGAAATCAACCACTTAAAAATTCAAGACTGGTATATACTCTACATGTTATTTGAACTATCAGGAGTCTATTTAGCAAAATCAATCAAACAAACGCCCAAAATTTATTTTCAACAGAAACAAATTAGCTGTCATTCTCAGTATTAACCTACAACTTTATAATCACTACAAATATATGATTATTTTTAAAAAAATGCAAAAACAAAACACACCAAAAAAACCCAACCCTGTAAAGTGAAAGAAATGAAGAACCCCTCACACCAGTCGATTCCAATCTGAGCAGCCAGCAGAGGGCGCACATGCCCCGACAAGAGCTGGCTGTGGCCAGGCACCACCCAAACTCACTTAGCACTAAGCCTGACCAAAATTTGAATACAGGGAGTGGGGAAGAAGGGGGGAGAAAGAATCATCCCATCAGTGGCATTAATGAAACAAGTGTGCTCACTTTAGGATCAGTGGGAAATATACACAAGTACACTTTATTATTAAATGCTGACTTTAGCAGATTTCTTAGCTGCTTCATGGGAAGTTGTCCGTTAAAAAGATACAATTCTTTGTATGGAAGTGTTGTTATATCAGTTTTCAAGGTCACTGTAGTTTTTTATAGTTCTATATTAAGAATTATCTATAATACATGAATTTGTGGAATAACATATATATTAAATTTCTAACACACAAACACCTGTTTTGGTGAGTATATTAAATTAACTTTTGTAAATAGAGTCTCTTTTAGTGTATTTCCATGTGTCATATACAAATATACTAATGAATTTTTGTAACCTTGGAGCAATCAAAAATATGTATCATTTTATGGTTAAATGAGATACATAAGTTACTTATTTTTCCACTTGTTTGTGCTTGATTGATTATTTGGGTCTCTGTATTATAGTATTTGGGGTTACAGGGGCGCCTGGGTGGCTCAGTCAGTTAAGCATCTGCCTTTAGCTCAGGTCATGATCCCAGGGTCCTGGGATCGAGTCCCGCATGGGGCTCCCTGCTCAGCGGGGAGCCTGCTTCTCCCCCTCCCTCTGCTGCTCCCCCTGCTTGTGCTTTCTCTCTCTCTCAAATGAATAAATAAAATCTTTTTAAAAATGTATAATATTTGGGGTTACAGCAGATTTTACTAGAGGAATACCTGACAGCTATGTATGAACATGTACGTATAGAAAGGGCACTGTTTTTTCTTTTAAGGAAGTTTTCCTATAAATGCAAAAGCCACAAACTCCTCCTAGAGTTTTGTAAGCTTGTGATTTCAGAAACAATATCACGGCTTGAAAAAAAAAAAATGAATTACCTCATGAAAGCACCAAATTAAAATCGACATCAAATACTATATTTTTTACATTTATATATAAAAATTAAATAATCCATAGAATGTTCAATGTCTAATTTTGAATAGATTGAAATAAATGGAAGGTGTGCATTTAAGTTTCAAGATGGAAAGCTTGGTAGGATAATTAACAGCCACTTGTCCATCCACCTAAATGATCATTTCAACCTCACATCTCCTCACCAAACAAACAATGAAGCCATGTAACATCTCCATAGGGTGATTTTTTTTTTTTCTTAAGCATTCTCGGTAGATTTGAGAGTTGAACTTAATTTACAGCATCTACAAACCAGGTGGTTTAGGTTACATGTAGGTCATGATAAATAACACTCATCTTTCGGCTGATGTGCCTACACCATTTCTGCATAAGTTAAAATGACGATGTTTTATTATTCCTAAGCACTCGATTCTGAAATGTTTGCACAATCTGTTAAGTCCAGGCAAATTTAAACGATTTTGACATGCAGCCTGCTAAGGCCAGTGACAGGGATAATGCCTCTTTACATGGGTAAAATTTTGTGACATATAGGTCACTCTCTTAAGGGGAATCAACTGTGTGTCTCTTCTTTGCATTTCCACCACAATCCTTCATCCTGCAGCCTGGAGCTGAGAGTGAGATGCAAGAAAGGAGCCGAGTGCTCAAAGCAAAAATCTGCTTCCAGGACAATCCATTATATCTGACAAGTTAAATGTTCCATGGTAGGCCATATGGCACGAGAGCAGGCCCGACGATGGGAGAGGGGAACTCGGCAAATGCATCACAATTAAGGAGTTTGGCTACAGACTTTACTTTGAATTACTTTTTTTTTATTAAATTTTAAATGCTGCCCCCCCCAATTTTTAACTGAATCCCTTTTATGAGACAATTTCTAAAGAAGTTCCACAATATCTTTTCCATCTTGTGACTGTGGGTACTGAAATCTAAAGGCTAAGGTACACATGGCTCTTTTTATCAAATGGGAGTTTCAAAGGGGACGACCTGTAGCCTCATTTAAAAAAATTTTAAGACAAATAATACGTAGGCTCTATCTGTTCACCAGACTAGAATATGCAAATGAAATTGGTCATTAGATTGGGACATTTGAGTGAAACTGATAGGACATTAATGTAATTCGGTTTCCATTCTTAAGTCTAAAAAATCTTAAAAGCCATATAGACATAACTGGCATGTCCCTGTTTCTTCCATGGTTTACTTAATAGTTATCAGATTAACAAATTCACCGAAGACTTCCTCAGTTGAATTTAGCTCTTAGCAGGCCACCAGAAAGGAACTCTGCATTGCTAATACCATGCCTCAGAGACAAGTCTTATAAGCTCTCTAAGACATTCCTTAAAACCAGGTGGTCCATGGTAATAAATACTGGTTGTTAGAAACAACGTCATGTAAATAATATCTGGACTATGAGCAAGGTGTGCATGTATTACATTAAAGGAGAGGAACATGACATGACCAAAATAGTATCATTACACCGCGTATACCACCATTCATTATGTCACTCTTTTAAAGTAAAGAAAACAAATGTTCTTATTTCTCCTGAAGAATTCTCAAGAAGAGAACTGGACATACACTAAAAACTGAACACGCTCTCCAGAGAAGTGTCCAAATGCAGCTGGTCTAGTGTCTAATAGTAAGCTTACACCCTCAGTTCCTGGGGATAACACATTCTTAAGGAAATTTTTATATAATTTGATATTTATATATGTATATAGGCATACATATATACAAATTAGAATGGGTAGGTTCTTCTAAACAATAACAATTATCGTTCAAGTACTCACACTGGTTTGCAAACATGAAATTCATGACGATTGAGAGAAACACGTATGCATCTTTCCGAAAGAGAAGACGCTAAGACTAATTTCCCTAAACTATTTTCACTCTCCATTTCTCCAGAGGGTCACTATTTCCCTCCAATGTACCCACTTCTGCCTTAATTAAGAATAACATTATTTCAAAGAGCATATCCAGATACTTTATAAAAATGGGTCATTTTTCTTCACGTGTAAAATTAGTAACACATTTTCTGGTGGTCCCAAAGTTAGTATTTGTTAATAATCTAATATAATCTCATATTTGCAGCTCTCTTGTTTTTGAACATGAGACAGTTGGCTGAGTTATGAAGATGGCATGTGGATTATGAACTGGTCATTTGCATTAAAATCAATTGTTATAGCTCTTTGTTTTTATCAAGTGCTTTGACATAAGCTTCATCATAATCCTGCTAGGTAGGTATCATAACTATTATCATTAATACTTTCATTCAATATGTAAGAAAAAAGGAGATTCAGAGAGGTTAATGTATTTGCCTTAGGGCACACAGCTATGCAACGGAGCCAAATCTGACCAAGCCTACTTCTGATGTCAGCATTTTATCACCATGCCATACCATATACTTCATGAAGTACGAGTATTAAAAAGATTTAAGCAAGTGTTACTTGGGAATGCAAGTATATATTATATATTTTTATTTCATATTGAGGAAAAGTAGCCAAATATTCTGGTATTACAATAATGCCCCATTTGAAAAAGGCATCAGGATCCTATGCCTGGGTTTTCTAGGAGGAATGATCACCTACTCAACACACAATTACATATGAACACACTCACACACATACACACACTTGCAAGATGTAGCCATGTACGCCTCAGCACCAACAGAGTGCATTGGGCCGTGTGTACTGTAGATCCTATTTCTGTGTATCCAGACCCACATTTTTATTACTAATTAAAATGTCCAGATGGTAAAATAATACCTGATCTGAGGGGCTTTTAAGTACAGTAATTGTCAACGCTCAACTCCTATATTGTTAACAAATTGGAAAAATTGGCCTGCACTGAGTTTTATATGTACTGTTTCCAAACCAAAAGTGAAATGCAGTTAAAACTTTAATAATTTGAACACAAAAATGCCCACAGGATACTCTTTACCAAGAAAAAAAAAAAGGAGAAAGATCTGCCATTCAAATCATTACTATTGAGAGAAAGTCTGTGAACTCCAACAGAACCGAACGTCATATCATAGCTATACAGTTGTGTTTTATGGGGGAAAAATACATAATAGGGGAAAAAATGAGGTTAGAGCTAGCTGTTCAATAGCCATTCAATTCTATCATTTCATGAGGCCCTTCTCTGCACCTTTTGTATTATGGGTTCACTAAATAAAAACCAATTAATTTTTAAATGTATTTGTGTCTCTTTTTCTTCTTGTTTTTTGGTTTGTTTGGGGTTTTTTTTGCATTTTTATGCCACATATAGGTACAGACCTTAATCATAACACCAGAACATTTATTATCTCATCTGCTGTTTAAAAATACAAATTCTGGGATGACCCCTGAAATTCAGGCTAGATCTTCCTTCATGAATAATATACTTGGGTAAATGACAAATGCTTTTAAAATGTTTTAGCAAGTTACTTCCTAATCCTAAGTGGATTCTTCTTTTTTTCTCAAGCAAACATTTTTGCAAATATTTAGGCTGCTTTGATACGCAAATGTTCTTCCAAACATTTCCCCCAGCCAGCCACTGAAATCTCTCCACAGACCCCAACCAATGGGAAAGTTTGCAAGGGAAATATGAGAAACAACTGGATAAGAACACTGCCAGGAACCCTGGCTTCACTGGCCCCAAACTAATGTTGATTTTGTTGCAATACCTGAAAGGAGACCTTGGGATATTTTAGTGAAACTACTTTAAAATTCTCAGTCATGGGGCTGTAACTCCCATTGACTAAAGCAAGAGTTTCTGGGGAGGGTAAAACTGATCACCGACAGGTTTCTTATTTCAGAGTTCAATAACTCCAGTAAATGTGGTTTGCTGCTGGACAGTGAAAATCTCATCACTTAAAAAAGAAAATACCCACAGGAATTAACATGTGCAAAACAGGAAACAGAAAAAAAAAAAAAAAGCAACAAATAATAGCGCAGCCAGGGTCTCAAATCTTAACAGGTATAATAAGAGTACTTTTAAAAATGTTCTCCCAAAGGAATAAGCCAGAGGGAGAAGAGGTCCCTAAAGCCATCTTTACTATAAAAATAACTCAAGAAATAATTCATGCAAATGAAGGATTTCTAGAAATAAAAACGAGAGGGTAGCATTCCAAAATAACTTGTAAATACAGTATCAATACAATTATTGTGAGTAAAAACAAACTCCAAGACTCCCTTTCCCTTTTACACTCTGCTTCAAAAACATCCCCAAAACCTGTTTTGGGAAATAATGGGATTCTTCAATAAAAGGTCAACAAATCATTTCAAACCACGTCTCCAGTTTATTCAGTCACATAAGCCACCAGAGGCTAGCCACACAGAAAACAAAACCAAATTTCAGGATTCTGGTAGCTAACACCACGCTAGGCGTTCCTTAGGAAGGTGTAGTAAGTTGGTGTACTTTGTGCATTTGGTGGGAGGAGAAAAGTTAACAGTGAGTTTACCAAAGCCAGTGGAACGTTGAGCTTTTAAAATTACAATGATCTGCTTCTCAGCCACGAACCTGCTAATCGACACTTGTTCCTTCACTTCTGCCATCATTTCCTCATTTACACATATTAGAAGTGGTCAAAGATTTCATCAGATGTGGTTTTGACAAGAGCAGCAAAGTGCCTAAAGCCACAGATTTTTAATTGAGCCCAAAATACAGATTTTGAGGAAAAAAGAACCAATCACAGCAGGAAGCGCTTTAAAAGGGGGGAAAAGAAGAAACATTATCTTGAATAGTTAACTCTGCACTTAGTTGCACTGTGTGAAAAGAAAAGGGCTCCATAAAATGTCAGAATTAACCGATCGTTTCAGATTGCTTACAGGTGAAATTCTACCATCTGGATGGGCAGTTTGCCCGCATAAAATAGAAGTAAACTATAAGAAAAAAAAAAGTAAAACCTTCTTCTGCCTGCTCTTTTAACACAATAGATTTTAAGGGAAAGAGGGGAGAGCCACCATAATCTCCAGACCTTGACACACCATGTACACACACACATACACACACACACATTCATGTACAAACTGAAAAAACGAAAGTTGGAATAAAGCAAGAGACTA